>NC_136515.1:33985571-34215571 GCF_053919585.1 Euprymna scolopes
TAGACAAATAATACATTTCGATAAATATATCTCCTTAACCTATAGGTTTTCAATGTCTACCCATCTCCTCAGATGAAAAAATATTAGCAAATATTATAAATGGTTTATACCTGATTTTCTAAATGAAATAAACATAGAAAATCGTAATTAAAAGTTTTAAAAGTTTTTAAATCATAGAGTAAGGGAAATTACATATTGGTTCGAAATGAAAAGGATATTAATCCAGATTGTATGGTAAATCCCAAAGTGAGTCTTTGCTAGCAGTAAGGTAAAGAGATCCAATGCGTATCTTAAATCTTCCACAGCACAAGGTAACAATCAGAAGCATAATTCCTTGGTTTCTCCTTTGGTTAGATGATATTTGATATTTTTTAATATATGAGTTTCATAATCCACTCCAAATGTAATTGCAATTCACATAGAATATCCTTTCGTCACTTTCTCGTTTTGAGTCTTTTTTTGTCGTATCAGTGGCACAGAATAACAATGCATTCTACTATTGTACGGTTCCAGAGAATCATGAGCACTCTTTTTCACTGGTCGAGTAGAATTACTCTTGCTGACGGCAACAGCAATGTCCTTTTTGTTAATGTGGTTTGCTCAACACATTTTGTGAACACGAGTTCCTACTTCAACTCGGACTTTCACACCTTTCGATACTTGCATGGTATATGCCTTCAGCTCCTTTTTCTCGAACCACTATGGTCTCTTCACAGTCTAAAGCACGTTCACATGAAGGACAGGTTTTTGCATTGGCTGAATTCATGTTTTACCCTGAAAATATATGTAATCAGTGTATGCAGTATATGCTTGTATGTTAATCGGGTTAAGTGCAACACTATAGGGGGGACCAAAAAAGCGAAATATCCTCCTCTTATCTCTAAAGATGCCAGGTTTTAATAGAAAATGCACATCATATAACCTGGGATCCATACCAAAATTGCTGCACCTTTTTGGCCCACTCTGTAGAAGTGGCTGAGGGAAGGGGTAGGAGTAGCCATACATATGATATAACGGGTGATTCAACATCACTGGCAGCCATTTCATGTGATTGACCCTAAAACATAAATAAAAATGCAAGGCTTATGAAAACTGACGGTGATAATGTTTTAAAACGTAATGGAAAATGATTTGTAAGTTAAAAATGCTCAAATTCAAAATTTGAAACTTTTTCATACTCAAATCTTGTCCAACTTTTAGTATCATGTAAAGTAGACCTAACCTGACAAAAAACCATCATACAAAAAATGTTGCAATTTTTTTGTGGTTCGGGTACTTTGGCATACTGTTGACTAGCATATTGATTAACTATCATTTAGTGTATATATACACATATCTCTCCATCGATACGTATATCGATACTCTATAGCTGTCTGGGATAGCTTCCATACATTTATATCTGATCTACCTCTGCGTTACATGTTTAAAAAGAATGTGTCCTCCATACTATCAGACCTGATGGAATGGTTAATTGTAGGTATAGACCGCTTCATACCTTCCAAAAATTCCAGCAAAAACCTAACAGCCATCCGTGGTTCTCTCCAGAATGTGCTGCTGTCATTGCGCACAGAAATAATTTTTTCCATTGCTTCCAATGTAATAGATGTACTGAGACTAAAGCCATCTTCTGGACTGCCAGTAATACAAAATGCAAGAGAATTGTATGCTCAGTCTGTTAAATCCAAAGTGGCTGAGCAGCGGCTTGGTTCCCACCAGTTTTGACAAATAGCATACAGGGTCCTGAACAAAAGCGTGTGTGCTATCCCAACCATTATCAATGGACCTGAGGTAATCTCATCAGCATCAAAGTCAAACTCTTTTCCAAGAACTTTTTAGCTAATTCTACCCAATGCGACCAAGGCCCTCAACTCCCCATATTTCCTCCTATAACAGAAAACACACTATGTGACATACAATTATCTATATGTGATTTTGTCAAGCTGATCAAGAACCTTGATTCCAGTAAAGCAATTGGCCCTGATGGCATTCCAATTATTGTTCAAAAAGCTTCAACCAGAACTAGCTCCCACACTTACAAAGCTGTTTAAGCATGATCTTAAGGAGAATTGCTTCTCAACACCCTGGAAAACCTCATCAGTATGCCCTGTATTTAAGAATTCAGGTGATCGATCATCTCCTTCTCAGTACAGACCAATACTAGATCTACAGCGGATGTGCTTACAGTTATATCTCATAGGATTAGCAAATCTCTCAACAAAGACTTCCTTTCTACAGCAATTGCTCTGCATATCAAAAGCCTATGATAGGGTATGGCATAAAGGCCTACTTCACAAGATTTTCAGCTACTGTAGAGTTGGAAATATCTTCTCAATTATTAAATCATTTCTCTCTGATAGGTTCATAAGAGTAGTGATTGATGGGTAGAAGTCGGAAGCTCACAGTATTAACGCTGGAGTCCCTCAAGGGTCAACCTGGGCCCAACTCTCTTCCTGATCTACATCAAAGATCTCCCAAATCATATCCTTAGATCATTCGTAGACATTTATGCTGACGACACTACAATCTATGGCAACACATAAAAGGCCATAAATAACTAAGTTCTCTTTGATTCTCTCTCCTCTGATCTGCACATGGTACAATGGAGAAAAAGGTGGCTGGTTACTTTTAATGTATCTCAAACCCAGCTTCTATCTTTACATCATCAATGCTCTGATCCCCATTTGGCATCAATTGAAAAGAATGGCTCTCGTCTTGGGGAGGTTCCATGTTTTGACAAGCTTCTGGGCGTGACGTTCACTCCTGATCTGAAATGGAACACATATCAAATCTGTTGCTAAGGTGACTGGAAAAATGGTGGGATCCTTCTACCGCTCCAGTAGATATCTCACTGCTGCTGCAATTCTCTATCTATATAAAAGCCAAGTATGTCCAAGGATTGAGTACTGTTGCCACATCTGGGATGGAGCTGCCAGAAGCAGCTTATCTTGCCTTGACAGAGTTCAAAATAGACTTTGTAGCTTATTGAGGGATGCCGTTTTCTCTGCAACCTCTTCCCCACAAAAGAGACGTTGCAAGCCTGTTTCTGCTTTATCGTTATTTTCATGGCAAGTGTTCATCTGAGCTCCAATATATGGTCCCCCCTCGCCAAACTTTCACGAAAAACACTTGTCTAGCTAAAACCACTGTCAATAATTTTCCCCACTCTTTATCTGTGCTTAAACCAAAACGTAGATTCCATGAACAAAGCTTCTTTTTTAGAACTGCATGCCTGTGGAATTCTCTTCCGTTTGCCTGTTCTCCATCTGACTACAATTTGGTTGTCTTCAAGTCCAACATAAACAAAATCTTGATGAACCGTCCCCTTAAGTAATCCAATGTACCAAATTTGTACTACTAACGATTACTACTATATTATCCCATTGACTACTGTACACTCAATAACCCTTATCCTTGAGTGGCCTCCACACCTTGATAAGTGGTGACCCCTATATAAAATTAGCAAAAGTACCCATTGTTGACTGGGTTCAAAAACAGCCTAAAGAAAATGGACTCTGATTTATGAAAGTATGATAGGTTATGAAAAGGAATGGTTGTAAAGAGATAGCTTCGAATTTGGGGGTATCAAAACCAAAACAAAATATGATGAAAGTAAAAATAAAATAGATAAACCCCATAATTTATTATACCATACCTGTTCACACTGAAACACTTATCACAATATTTTGTGAATTTATATTAAAAAACCTTGTTAAACTTTGTGACATATTTCCATTCTATGGAGGTCAGGCGCAAACGAACACTCCATAATTTTATTATACCATATTTCTTCAAACTGTAACATAATTATCAAAGTATACTTACGCAGATAGATATGAAAAGTCTTTATTAAAGTTTGTGCCTATTTCCATTCTATGGAGGCCAGGCGCGAACGCAGACCCCACAATTTTATTATACAATCCCTATTTAAGTTAAAACATACTTATCAAAGTATTATGTACATCTATATCAAAAACACTTGTAAACGTTTTTTTTTTTAATTTTAAAATTTTTTATTCCCATACTTTGTGGACCAGGCGCGTATGCAGACCCCACAATTTTAATGAATCCTCATTATGCCAGATCAAATATACCCATTCCTGTGTCTCGATACATCTTCTATCATTATATGTGATCAGTTTTCTATAATAGTCAACCATATAGGAGCCTATTCGTGAACAGACACACAAAGACGGTCAGCTTTATATTATAGATATATATATATATATATGCCAATATTTGTGTGTTATAAAAATTGATATATTAACAGAACATTCAAATAAATTTCAATATGGGTTAAATATTTCAAGGAATCTAAAGATATCACTGAAATTGTCCTTAGATTCCATCTTAGATCACTAAAGAAATTATCTATTCGGTCCATTCTGAAAAAAAATTATTTTATTTCTTTATATTCTGATATATATAAGAATATTAAAAAAATTAAAAAAATTTAAACTGATTTTCTTCTCAACAGTAAAATTAATCAAAGAATATCTCAATGAAAAATGTATTTAAAAACGGTTTAAAATTTAAATAATCATTTTTACTGGTATTTTTTAGATAAAAATAATCAGATTTTTTCTTTTTTTCATAATTTAATTTCATTTTGATTTCTTTAAATCTATTTTCCATTTTACAACTGTCTTTGAGAACTATCTTTTTTATTTTTGGTAACAGCACTATCGCACTAACAGTTTTATTATTACTTGGCCTCATATTACAAATGTTATTTTTTTTAAATTTTCCTTTTAGGCAAAATATTGTAAAAATGACAATATTTGAAATTATTTTTTCATAAAAAACAAACTAATCAGCAATATATCTCTGCATGGGCAACACTAAGTGAACACCATGATTTACACGATGATCAGTGGTCATAGTGTTGGAAATGTTCTAGAAAGAGGAAGGTTTGTGGAAAGTCGGGGTTCAGTTGCAGTTCATTATTTTGTGACACTTGTACACATTGGAAATGCATCCTAGTAGTTGAATTGTTTGTGTGCAAGACGTGTAAGACAATGCAGATGAATGAGAATCCAGATGTGGAGAAAGTATATTTGGATGGCAAAGCTGTTGATGTTGTTACCTTAGTGATAGCATTAGAGTACAGGAAGGAATTGGTACTCGTGAGATTGTATGAAGTTCATGGAACTTCTGTCACTCCTAACCAACATTACTGTCAACAAAAGGAAATTGAAATGTGGCTAGTGAAGGCTGAGAATATGTGTTGCATGGGGAAAAAATGATACGATGGATATGTGATGTAAGTCTTAAAGACAGATTTAGAGCTGATGACCTCAGAAAGATTAAATAATGATAGCATATGGAGATGTGTGCAGAACAGGAGATTTTGATGGTATGGTCACATCGAAGGAATGAATGAGAATATTTGAGTTAGTAGATGCAGAACAGTTGAGGTAGTTGCGTCAGTTGCCAGAATAATGCCAAGAAAAATGTAGGAAGTGATAAGGATGGATTTGAAAGCAAGAAGCATAAACAATGGCTAGGAATCGTTTCAGAAGTTGTAAAAGTCATCCAACACATGCCTACATGTGAAATGCACATTAAACCAATAAATTTTTCCCTTTTTTTCACATGTAAAACAACACATGATTGAAGCAAATTTGTGACCTTTTTTTCTGTAGTTTGAGCTTTGGAACCATTGTTAGAAATGGGATGAAAGACAAATTGTGTTAATATAAGAAATTTAAAAAGGAGGGAGAGGGGTAAAAAAAATTTTTGAATATTTACTGAATTTTTTTGAATATTAATGCAAAAGAAAACTTTTAATAATTATATTTTTATTGCAATTTTTTCACATGAAATAAAAAAGTAAAAATCAAACAAAATCAAAATTTACTAAAAGTGGAAATGAAATTCTAGAAGTCATGAGAATGGCATTAATGTGTACAGTTTGAAAAGAAAAAGAAAATATCTTACACATACATGAAACGTTTGACAAGAGCAAAAAAAAAACAAAAAACAAATACCATTAAATATAGAGATGTATGCACCTTTGCAATAATATAATCATAAATTAATGTAGCACCGGGAAATCTCTGCTGAACACAGTGTCCAATGTTAGCCTGAAGAGTTCACATGCGAGCTCTTTAACGACAGGTTAAAAGAATGTGGACGAAATAAAATACAGGAGAGCAATATCAGTGATGACAGATGATTCACAGATTGCAGTCACAGAAAATGCTGGATTGGAATTGGAAACTTTGGTATAGGAAAATTCCATGGACTAAAGAGACTGCAACTGTGACTAATAAAGTTTTATTGTTTTTTTATATATATATATATATATATATATATATATATATATATGCATAGCAGTCTATGTGATGAGGATGCCTTAAATGTTTGTTTTGCTTTGAAAAGATGCCTGCCTGTGTGGGGTGAAAAAAAACTGCAAATCAGAACATAAAAAATATAAAAGCCCAAATATTGGTACCACAATGTAGGCACACCACAAAAATGATGAATTGTAATGAAAAACATGATGGCAGCAAAAGACATTTAAAATCCAGAAGAAAAAAAAAATTGATTTTGAAAAGATGGTTCATACCCTAACATGAAAAAAGTGTAACATCTGTTACACTTAAACAGTGATTTTCCAATATGTTATCTACCAAGTTGTTAGGGTTAGTTATTATTTAGGGTTAGAAAACATTTGGTAGATAACATATTCGAAGAGTGTCCCAATAATATAATACACATTGTTGTAATTGTTATAAAAAATTGTTTGCATTTTGTAATGTTGACAAAAACAAAATACAAAATAATAAAATATGGGTGTATGAATATGAATCAATATATATAACAATAATATTAACAAAGTATAGACAAAAATAACAATTATATATTTGTGTGTGTATATGAGTGTGTATATATTGGTCAAAAACGGCCATTAGAAAAATATTGGATTCAAATATGCCATTCTAGTGCAGTTATAAATTGAAATAATTTCCAACAAAAATAAGATGTATCAAGCAAATTGGTTTTAAATTAAAAGAAATAACAGTTGTTTTGTCATCAGTACTATACAGTCAAAGTGGGAGATCGCAGACGATTCCTTTAGCATGTGTGTTGTGTGATATGGTTATTTTGGTGAAAATGTCAAAAAGTCATTTTTTCTGCATTCCTGAAGATTCATCAACTACAAATTTTTGGATTGTATGTGATGAAGAAATGGCCATTTTGTTTTTTTTAAATAATTGCTTGATACAAGATTTTGTTTATGTCACAAATTATTTCAATATTATATATATATTTATTTAGGAAGATATGAATGTGTATAAGATTCTATACATGTATATGTACATACAAGTATATGAGTCTAGATGTGTACAAGAGTCTATATATGTATATGTACATACATGTATATGAGTTTGCATGTACATATGTGAATATGAATCTATATGTACATATGTATTTATGAGTATGTTTCGGAATTCTTTAGATTATGCTTGATAATTTATATTATTAAGACTGCTGTTTTCATCTAGGATGTTTCACAATGTTTCAGCTGATGTAACTTTCGACAATATATGCATCTTGTAAAATTGTGCACATGATTTATATAATAATGCGATGGAATTTATAAATATTTTATTTAATTCATGAGAGTAGATTGTTCTTGTTCTATCAGCCATGACTGAGTAGAAGTCTTATGCAATTATGAATTTTATTCTTAGTATCACATAACTGTCATCTTCAGAAGACTATCACTTAAAATCGAGTGTTACTTAGCACCTTTATCTGTAGCACTACAACTCCATGTGGATAATTCTAGTATGTATTTTAGGACCTTTAAACCTATCCTTGTTTTAGATTGTAGTGCTACTATTTATTACTAGTTATAAATGGTATTCTAATTTATTATTTATAATTAACTAGCAGGGGGTACCCGGTGTTACCCGGGTGATTGTAGGTGCGTGTGTTTTTGGGTAAATGAAAAGAAAAATCGTTGGTTGTTTTGAAAAAAAAAAAAAACGAAGTCTTAACGCGCAGTTGGAAAATAGTAAAGTGTGAAAAAAAAAAAATGTGCGCCGTGGCAGGTGCCCGTTTTTGACGAGTTAATGACATGAACTTTGAGTGCGGGACAGTGTTTTATTTACCGCAAGTTTGTTGGCTTTTTTTTATACGAAAAAGCTTCATGCATATGCGGCGATCGTAAGCAATAGCTATTCAGCAGTTAACATTTTCTGCGGGACAGTTTTTAATGAGGTCAGTAACCCGGTTTGTTTGTTTTTACCCAACTTTGGGAAAAACCAGCTCCCTGTTTATTAGGGGGAGTGTCTCGTCTCGAAATGAAAGCAACCATCTGATATGATGAAGCCGACATTGACCAAACGTTACATAGCATTCTAGAGACCACTGGCCGTGGCCCATGATTCGAACCAAGTTTTGCTTTTTGTTATACCGAAAAATGAAAGCAACACGTGCCGATCCAAAAATGTTGAATATTTAACGTTTCAAAGTCAGGCAAATTAAATAGAGAGGCAACCCCTCTTGTTAAGTTGTAGATATTATCATTTAGAAAAGTTTTAAAAATGAGCAACGGCCTCGAGAATCCGGCAGAAAAAAGCATTTTGAAGACATACACAAAAAGCGAACATACATACATACATACATTTTCGCTTTTATATATATAGATAATTCACATATTGAATTAAATTCTAATTTATTATTTACAATTAATAATTCACAAATTGAATTAAATTCTAATTTATTATTTATAATTCATAACACTGGGCAACAATTTCTTACTTTTTGAATGTTGTCTAGATTTCTACAACTGATTTAGGATATTTTTGCACTGATGAACTAGAAAATGGCATCAGTTTCTCTCCATCAGGTCAAGTTTTTGTGCTAAATTGATTTGGAAAAAATCAGATTTTGTAACAAAATCGATTACATTTTTGTGGTATTATCAGTAGATTTTGTCAACACATATCGCCCTAAATATGTTTTAAGAGAAAAAATGTGTTGCCAACAAAATATATTGATTACCTGATAGAAACATCGATTACTGTAATCTGAATGGTGTGTCATGATAAAGTTAGGTACACATAAATTGCATGTTGCTTCACCATTGTTCAAAATTCAGGGCTTGAACTTCCATTTCTTTGAACTTCTAGAATGCTCACTGGTAGGAGGGTTTCTGTTCAGATTCCAACAATAGTCAACCACCACAGTGACCCTGATACCTGATAGTGCATCTTGACGCCAAAGTTTTTGAAAGCAGTCAGTATGTTGTTGACAAGTTCTGCATAGTTTTGTGCATTTTTGTTGCTAAGAAAGTTCTTCACTAGCAGAACAAATACCTTTCACGCTTCTAGTTTCACTTTGTTCATTGAGATTTTGAACTCTGGATCTCTGATGAGCTGCCAGATCTGAGGACCATTAAAGATGCCAGATTTCAACTTCTCCATGATTAATTCTGGAAAAGCCTGGCACAAGTAAGTGAATCAGTCACCATCCTTGTCCAGAGCCTTGGTGAACTGTTTGATTAAGCTGAGCTTAATGTGCAGTGGTAGGAAGAGTATTCTGCCCATGAGAATGTTGTTAAGAGTGTTCCTTTCTTTGCGAGGCACTAATTCTTCCTGTACAGGCCAGTCTTCATTCGTGTATGTTGAGCAAAAAGTTTGGAAGATTTTGAGGTTTTATGACTTCAAATTGATCCCTTTTCAACATAATCACTCAAAACTATCGAACCTGAATATTTCTTGTCATTAAAAAAATCATTTCCAATCAAAACAATTATTCAACATGACATTTTACTCTCACCAACTTCTAAAATATTCCACACATGCATAAATGTGAACAAAAACATAAAAAAAAACATGTAACCATAGCTCAAAAACATGTGATTTTTGGATTTAGTCCATCAAATTCGTCCTAACTCAGCTGAAAAAATGCAGGCAACAAATTTGTTGTTGACCAGTGTAATTCACATATTGAATTAAATTCTATACTAGGTCTACTTAAGAGGATATTGTTGCCCAGCATATGTGCTGCTTCTTTGAATCATCTTACTCTCCATCATTCTTTTTTGTCTATAACTTTTATTTTGTTCCATAAAGATAGCTGATTTTCCTTTTCCCTTCATATGTGACCAACATTACCCAATTTTTCAATATCACCACATATTACAGTTTCTCCTCAGTCATGGCTAATGGAATAAAAACAATCTATCCCACGTGAATTAAATGATGGATTCGGTTTGAAATTCTGCATAGATTTCTGAGTTAGACAAGCTGCAAGATGGTTAGATGTTGTATAGGCTGAAACATGAAAATAATGCTTAAGAACAGTAGTCTGAACAATCCAAATAATACAAGTCATATAAATTTCAAGTGTAAAAAATTCCTCTTTCAAATGCATTCCATGACAATGCATCATGAAATATTCTTTTTGAATAACCGTGTATAATATGTAGATCTTACAGATACCACTCTTGTCCTATGCTGACACTCCCAAGCTCCAACCCCTGTCCCATCACGGCAATGTTGCATCCCTCTGCCTGTTTTACAAGTATTTTAATGGAATGTGTTCTAATGAACTCATCACACTTGTACTCGCTTGAGATACCCCAACAAACCCATTTAGTAACATAATTACACCCCGTTACTGTAAGGTCTCTAGATGCCAGAAAGCCTTCTACTCTAACAGTTTCTTTACTAGATTTTGGAATTCCCTCCCTGCTTCTCTGACTGTACTGACACGCACAAGTTTAAATATAATGAAACCAACATCTTGCTCATCTTTTTACATGTAATTATGGTCTCAAATAGTAACCCCTTATGTCCAAGTGGCAATATGCCTTGTTTGGGATGAACAAGAGTAATATATAAAGTCAGTTCAGTCCCCTTTAATGGGTGACTCATATATTTGTTAACACAAGATACATAAATCTGTTCACTCAGTGATTTCATATTGATCTATATTGTTAGAGAACAAAATTTTACTTTTGATTGCTTTTAATATTTAATCTGGATTAATTTTTACTTATTTTGGTATAATTCATAATTGGAGAACTTTCTCATCATCTTCACTCAGGTTCATTGGGGAAAAAAAATTAATAATTTGATATGCACAGGTTTGTTGCACCATTAGTTTTTTCTTATGGATCATCATAACAGACAAAATAAATCAACTATAGCTACAAAAGAAAACACTATTTTTACAATAATTATAGTCGGTACAAATACACGGGTATATATGGGTTATATAAATCTGGTTCTTAAATTGATCTTTCCTCATGCAACTTTTCAATAATAATCTTAATAGCACTATTGATCTCCCACACTAACAACAGACACATGTGTGCCATTTTTTCACTGTGTAACAATATTTGATTAATATTTGAAATATCAGTGTTTACATTATGCCACATCTTAATCTTAGATTATTTATTATAATGGCACATTATGTGCCATTATAATAAATAAACAATAATGGCACATTATTGTTTATTCATAACATTTTTTTGTTTTTACTCATGTTCACCCCATCCACTTGCATATGTGTTAAAACAAGGATTGTCGATAGTAAACATCGCCTATTGGACATAAGGGGCTACTATTTGGGACTATGCCTAAGAAAGATTAACAAGATGTTGGTTTATGTTACATTTAAACTTTTGCATATCAATAGTCAGGGAAGCAGGTAACAGAAAGGGAATTCCAAAGTCTAGCTGTTTGAAGGAAGAAACCATTAGAGTAGAAAGAAAGCTTTCTGGCATTTAGGAACCTCAACAGGGAAGGGGTGAGATTTTGTTGCTAAGTGGGTTTGGTGAGGATATGTACGTTGAGGGGCACAAGTGCAACAAGTTCATCAGAGCACGTTCCATTAAAATATTTGTAAAATAGGCTCAGAGATACAACATTGCAGCAATGGGACAGGGGTTGAAGTTTAGTTGACAAAGTGGGATATATTAGATTGAAAACTCTTTTTTGGACTCTGTCCAAGAAGGAGAGACTAGTGGTAGATGCACCAGCTCAGATGTGGCAGCAATACTCCATGCATGGGCGAATGGTAGCCTTGTACTCTCAGGTGTGTGTAGTCTCTTAGCTAAATAGAGAGAACCCACCATTTTTGCAGCAGCCTTCGCAATGTCCTCAATGTATTTGTTCCAGTTTATATTGGCCATGAATGTTAGGCCAAGGGTTTGAAGGAAGCATTCTCAGGTAGGGTGTTACTTGTCATGGATATTGGTGGTTGGAGAGGTGTCTTGTAATTGTTAAAGGAGAGCAGTTTAGTTTCACAAACATTAAATTTTGCCATTCATTTGCATCTGTGTTAAAACAAGGATTGTCGATAGTAAATTTTTTAAATAAACTTCTTTGCTAATGAGTATTTTTAAGAAATTTATGGAATATCATAATTGACAAAATCGTAGCACAGCTACAATAATAAAGTCTTTTGTAGCATTTTGGGTTTTCTATACCAACACACAAACGAGCAAATGCTGTTTTAGATATTGTGCTAAATTATCTTAAAAGGTTCTGGTTTTGTTTTTGGGGGTGTTGTTTTTTTTAGCAGAGGGGTGTTGGGATTTTTTTAAACTCATTTTCGAGGATTCTTTTATTTTGTTTTTTTTTTCAAGTATGCTACAGCAATTCTTAGAATTTTTTTTTTTTTGGGGGGGGGGGTATATTTTAGGCAATTTTATTTTCAGCATTATGTGGCAAAGGACATCTTGCTTTCCAGTCAGTAAAAGAATTCATATGATAACATGCATCGTGAATATGCATAAGTTGTGGCACAATTCAATTCCAGGCCTCAAGATGATGAATGATGGCGACATTGTGAACTAAACTGTACATTATATATATATATATATATATATATATAATTATATATCATATACACACAGTTACAATAATAAATTCATGATTATGGTAATTATATATTATACGATTACAGTTTTTTTATACATATATATGTAGACATGTTTTTTAAGAAAAACTCCAGAATCTTAAATCGTTCTGTTATAATTGTCAAGTTTTACAAGTGTATTTTTTATAGCATTTTGGGTCTTCTATAGCAACACAATATATATATATATATATTTTTTATTATTTATTTATTTATTGTTCATAAATGAAATCTCAATATGCAATTTACATACACATAATGGCAAGAGAGACTATAAAATAGAGTTGAATTATGTTGACCGCAGTCAAGGAACGCATTCATGTCTAAAGGATATGAACATATTGTGACCAGTTTTGAGAGAGAGAAGTAGGAAAGCAAATATCCACTGATTTGGGGTCACATTCATTAGACTGTGATAACAACCACAACAACCATGCCAGATTATTATTTTTTTTTTAATAACGTAAGGCGTGAGGCAAATATTCACTGTGCATTTAACAGAAGCATACCATTGACACGGATATCACAGTGTTCATAACTTGGCATTGCAAATCTGCCTCAGTTTAAAGCTGTTTATTACGTAGCATAATACGGGGTTCAGAAATTTCTTGGCTTTGAGTTATGCTCAATACATCATGTAATACATAATTTGTTAAATCAAATATGATGACAATGATGATTAGCAAGTTTATTCTAAGCTTCAAATTGTGGATAGACTTTGTTTGGGTCAATAACCAGATAGTACTTGGATCATGTTTGTAAAATATACACACACATACATGTGCATGTATTGTACACAGACATGTGTGTATTATTTTAAACCGTTGTGAAAAACTAGAAGTAAAATTGGAGAAAAACACTTTGTACTGGATACCTAAAATGTATAAACAAAAAAAGACAGTTGGCACCCATCACAAAACCCTTAACTAAAGCTATATCTAAAGTTTTTGAATTAATTATCAAGCAAATAAATTTCTATCAAAAAAGATAAATCATATCGAGTAAATGAAAAATTAGATTGTATAAATTCTCAGTTGGGATAAGAATTGTTTGGCTATACTTGTTAGTGACGAAACATTAACAATTATAATGAATATTGACAATTATTTTTTATACCTACAGACATTGATGTTTCATGCATACACAAGCATCAGTGTAGGAAGTGATAATTACTACCAGTTGGGAGATTACAATCCAGTGACAAAGTCAACCTTGACTCTGTAGGCTAGCATTCTACCTCCAAGCTACCAGAAATTAACACAGAGTTGAGGCAAATTAAATACTTATAAATGTCAAGTCAGCAGTATAAACAGTATGACTATATATATATATATATATATATATATTAGTTTTCGGATGATTAATCAGAATTAGAACTTTTGGGAGTATCAAAATCAGTATCAGAAAAATGTGTGCTTGTTTTCCAATACTAAAAATGATTCTTTTAATTCGCTTTGTTATTTAATTTTGTTTAAAGCAAAATAATCTACTGCTGATAATAATAAAATAATGACTATTGATTTTAGATTATCAGTAAAACTAAAATCGATAGATCATCTCTCCCAAGTGTATTTTTATGTTTGAGAAAATATTTGCATACTCAACATGTGAAAAATAAGGACTTTATAGTTAGATATTTAAAGATTTATAAAGAATCGGAATCTGTAATTGTATCGGAATCATCTCATCGCTAATATATATATATATATATATATATATATATGAAACTTATGGAAATAATATTCCAACATGATTTAAAATGAAAATGGAAAAACCAAAATTATTTGTTTCGTCTTTTCTTCAAATTGATTGATTTGAAAAAATAACATACAAGTACAATCATTTTTGTTTACCATATATATATATATATGTGCATATATATATATACAATCATATATATATGTGTGTGCATGTATATATACAATCATATATATATATATATATATGTGCATATATATATATACAATCATATATATATATATATGTGCATATATATATATACAATCATATATATATATATATATATATATATATATATATATGTGCATATATATATATACAATCATATATATATGTGTGTGCATGTATATATACAATCATATATATATATATGTGCATATATATATATATATATGATTGTATATATGTGTGTGCATGTATATATACAATCATATATATATATATATATGTGCATATATATATACAATCATATATATGTGTGTACATGTATATATACAATCATATATATATATATATGTGCATATATATATACAATCATATATATATATATATGTGCATATATATATACAATCATATATATATATATATGTGCATATATATATACAATCATATATATGTGTGTACATGTATATATACAATCATATATATATATATATATATATATATATGTGCATATATATATACAATCATATATATATATATATATATATATATATATATATATATATGTGCATATATATATATATATACAATCATATATATATATATATATATGTGCATATATATATATATACAATCATATATATATATGTGCATATATATATATACAATCATATATATATATACAATCATATATATATACATATGTGCATATATATATATACAATCATATATATATATACAATCATATATATATATATACAATCATATATATATATATATATGTGCATATATATATATATACAATCATATATATATATGTGCATATATATATACAATCATATATATATATATGTGTGCATATATATATATATACAATCATATATATATATGTGCATATATATATATATACAATCATATATATATATGTGCATATATATATATATACAATCATATATATATATGTGCATATATATATATATACAATCATATATATATATGTGCATATATATATATACAATCATATATATATATATATGTGCATATATATATATATATGTGCATATATATATATATACAATCATATATATATATGTGCATATATATATATATACACAATCATATATATATATGTGCATATATATATATATACAATCATATATATATATGTGCATATATATATATATATACAATCATATATATATATGTGCGTATATATATACAATCATATATATATGTGCATATATATATATACAATCATATATATATGTGCATATATATATATACAATCATATATATATGTGCATATATATATATATACAATCATATATATATGTGCATATATAAATATACAATCATATATATATGTGCATATATAAATATACAATCATATATATATATATATATATATATATATATATATATATGTGCATGTATATATATAATCATATATATATATATATATATGTGTGCATGTTAATCCATAGAGTATAGAACAACTTTTGTAGGATATCTTACGTGGGGCAGCTCATTGAATAGCAGAGCATAAATAACAGTTAAAAGAAAAACACACCCAACACATTTAGTCTGATCTCATAAATATATTTCAACCCTTATCAAACAAGAAAAGGTAGTCAGGATTTTTATATACATTAGATCTAAACTTGTAGATGCAGGGTTAACAGTGCATAGTGACTAGTAGTTTCTTAGTTCATGAGCTTAAGATTATGCGATACACCCCCTCCTTTCTACATGTTTTATAAAGCTTTTTCCAATAGGATATTGGGCTCTTTCTCAAATTGGTTCAGCACTGATTTTGAGAAATTTCTTTTTCTTTCCTATATACACACATGAATTCAAATCTGTCAATATAATTTTAGATGATCAAGGCATAGTATAAATTCAGAAATCAGTCAGTAGAGAAGAGATCCTTCTAGACTGAGGCATCTTTAATTTTTGTCCCAGTCAAGAGTGCTCTTCCTTATATGGGGAACTGGATGTTCCTCAGATAAAAAACTGACCACGTATCAAACTCTGCCCTTGTTAGGAGGCAAACAAATAGGAATGTAATAGTCACAAAAACTTTTACTCTAAAAATAATTCCATGAAATTTGAAATTATTTAGTTCATTTCAGTCAACATGTGGATAGAAAATGTGGAGATAATGATCATGAAACGTCCATGGAATGGTAAACATCTAACACAAATACCCCCTCCCCACCACAATATTATTGTAAAGATGATTGTACTATTTTGATATTCGTTTATCGATAAAAATGACGTTAAAAGTAATTCTGTCTAATATCTTTGCTTCATGGATTCATATTAACGAATATTAATGTTCCATTCTTTTTAGGAAAAACACTCAAGATGATAGAAATAGTTCAAAGAATCCAAATTATCAATCCTCATGCCAAAAATTAACAAATAAAAAGGATTGATTAAAATAATTTAAAAAACTAGCAGAATCTAGTAAAATACTTCATCACATTCCTGCCATGCTTAAAAAGATTTAAATTCTGTAGCATTAAATGCAAATGCTGATCCCACAATATTATTGTATCACTTTTGTTTAATCTGAAGCATACTTTTTAAATTGTTTGGTTTCTGAGTATATCAGGTTACAAGAGGTTTATCTTTGTAAAAGTTTGTGATATATTCCCATTTTTGGATGCTCAGCATGAATACAAAACTTGGATTTTAGCCGAAAGAAGAAAAAAGCATATTTTGATTAGAGTTTCATGTGCAACACAACAGCGATAACAGATGAAATTTAAAAAATTACTTATTCTGTATTGCAATTTTAGCGATTGGATGATCTCAACTTTTAAAGGGTGATAATGCATAGATATTATTATTAAAATAAAACAAATCCGAAAAAAATTGAGAAGGAAAACCTCATTTGGAATTGGATCCATTCAATTTTTTTCTGAACTTTAAGAGAGTATGTATTTTTTTTTTTTAATCATTTCGAGCAAGTTAGAAGTTTTCCTTTCCTTTCTTAAAATGCTAATAATTCCATGGCACTCAAAATTCTAAAACGTTTTTTTTTTTGCTGTTTGTGGAGATTGGTGATCTTTTAAACCAACGCATTTCAGGTGAAAACATTATTGTATACTTAAATATCATATCAAAATTAACTTAGTATAAATTTCGAAAATTACAATGATCCAGTAGAAAAATAATTATAAATACAAATTATCAAGTTTAGCAATTTATAAAGTTTTATTGTATGTTTTAATGTTGGAAAGTTCACAAGATCTAGCGGGGGCTGATGCAATTGATCATTTTGACTAAATAAATATGTACCGCTATTTTTACAAACAATATCTCGAAACGTAATTGTGACTTTTTTTATTTAAATTACTTCTACTGGATCATTTTTCATAATTTTTAGAATTTATTCTAATTTCAACTTAACATGTAAGTACGTAATGTTTTCACCTGAAATGTGTTGGTTTAAAAGATCACTAATCTACACAAGCATCCTTTTTTGTCACAAAATGTTGATAAAATATAATTTGATGCAGATGTATAAAATAATGCAAACAATGAGTTTCACAAATTTTCATCACCTGTGCAGCGTTCTTGCTCGCTAAATATACAAAAGCATAATTCAGACTTTTTGACTTAATTCATGCAATTCATACGAATGATTTTCTCCGATTACATTGATTTGTTTGGCTTGAGCTTTCTTCACACAATGTTCATTCAAATTAAACATGGCGTCATTGTCTTGCTTGTCATCAACAAATATGTACACATTGTCATTTTTAGTTGTGCTTGTTTCTTTGCATGGTGAGGAATTGTTTTTTAAATTGATAGCATTTGTAATTTCAATTTTTGAAGAGACTTTATTTGGCTCCTCCGTGCGAGAAATCTTTTCTGAAAACGTTTCAGTTGGACTAAAAAGTTGAGAAATTTCTCCATTTTTGCAAACATTCGTCTTTAAGGAATCATTCCTCAAGTTTGGTAAGCTTGCTTTCATGTTTGAAACGTTATTATCCATAGCATCCCCTAACCCATAACTATCATTTAATTTGCCGTCATTAAAAATGAATGAGGAACTGAAAGTGTCATCATCATGCAGCAGGGAATCATGGGAACACATACTGCTTCCACTTTGATTGGACAAGTTGGAAAAATCACTTGTTTCAATATAATCATTATCTTCCTCAGCAACAACAACATAGTCGCTAGCATTTTGGATTGAAACATATGCTGAAGGATTTTTCTGTGATTGGCTAATGTTTTCACTCGTGTCTTTATCGTCTGAGTCATGCACACCAACTTGCATGCTGTTATCTTTCAAGATTTCAGTTGGATAAGAATTCTTCATTCCAGTTTCTTCATCAATGCCAATGACATTCTTTTCAAAATTAGTCATGCTACTATTTTGAACATTCTGTTCTTTCATGCTAAGTGCTATGACTTTCCCATTTGAAATGTTTTCAACAATATCTCTTTTAGTCAAAGAAACATCTTGATTAATGCCTTCATTTTCTACATAATTTTTGTTTTCTTGGAAGTTTTTAACACCAACAAACTTCTTAGCCAAAGCATCATTTCCTGTTCCAAGAATGGCGCTAAGACTAACTAAAGAATTGGAATCAGAAAAGGAACTGTTGTCATCTAAAATCGTGCGACGTGAATTATTTCCACTTTGATCAAATGAGATGTCGGAAGCATTTGGGTCGACATAATCATCCTTATTAACAGCATTATTGTTTGCATTTTGTTTTTGTGTGTATTCCAGTGAAAATGTAGAAGATTGGGTGTTTTTTCCCAAAGAGTCACTATTATCAATAGTTATTTTCATGTAGGTATGTTGATCTGAATCCCTGACCACTCCATCACAGATAGAAGCATTACAGTGAGAATTTGAGGAGAGGTGTGTAATGTCCGTATGTGCGGAACATGTAGGACTGATGTCTGGATTGGATGTGGATGACGACTGCAGAAAAGAAAGAAAAAAGTTTATCAATGTGAAAAATCGTTGTCAAGTTGTCAATTTCAAAGCAAAAGTTTTTACTTGTAATTTTTACTTTTGTGTATTATTCGATAATGATGCAGAGAATGACACATTTTTTTTCATGAATACTGTGTCAGCATATTCCAGCAGCTTTTGTAAACCACCGGAATATGGTGAAACAATCAGCCAATGCAGCAAACAACAGTTAACAAATTGAAAGAAAATATTAGTTTTAATCATGCAAAATTTTTAAACATAAAAATGAATAATTTTAGTAAAGTCATCATGATGAATCTAGCAGGTTTGCAGATTATGCTACAGTCACCAGAAAAAGGGTTCTTACCAGGAATGTAAATTAATTAAAAGTTATATGAGATGCCAAACATGTGCAAAATTGCATTTAATATTTCCATCCAATTTGTTAACTTTTAAAACAAAAATTTTTAAGCCTAACCATCTCCCCCAAACTTGAACAGAAAAAAAAAATGGAGTAAACAAAAACATTTTGTCCTAAAAGTAATTTTTTTCGTAAATCCCCACCCCCACAGAAAACAAAAAACTCTTTAAAACATGAACATTTCTTTTTAAAAAATTTATTTGTTGCTACATATTTTACAAAAAAAAAAAAAATGAAACCATAGGTTGATTTTTTTATTTATTGCATTTCCATTTTTCCTCATTGAAATTACTATAGAATAAATATTTTCTATCATGATAGTTTCTTTTTTTCTAAGATTTTAAAATTTGATCAGTGCTTAGCATATTCCGGCAGTTTAAATAAGGTTCCAGAATATGCCAATGCAACATCTTTGAAAAAAAATGGGTCGTTCTGTTCATAAGTACTCATTATTTAATGTTGATATCGATTACAAATTGACAAGAAATTATGGCATGATAGAATGCAACAAGATTAAAACAACAAATAAATCAAGTGCTGAATAGGTGAATCAGTAAAGGCGAGACAAAATGAAATTTGGAAGTCAAATCTTTCTACAAAGATGAAGTTATATTAGTTCTCATATATGGAAGAAGCACCTGGAATTTTAGCAAAAGTTTAGACAAGAAACTTTCAAATGTGTACACCAGAATGCTAAGAGTTGCTCTTACCATCTCCGTGAAACAGCATTCCAGAGGAGAGCAGCTCTACAGACATCTCCTCAGATCTCAATCTTGATCAGAGAAAGAATAAAAAAAACTTTCCAGCCATCAATTCAAATGGTTTACACCACCCTTTTAATGAGTCCAGTGTCCAGTCTCACTTTCACAGGTAAGATTAATTAGAACAAATACATAAACGATATTGTTCAGTCTGTTGCAAAGAGGGTGTTTTCCCTTTACCTGACTATAACACTAAGACACATTATTGTCATAAATGGTTCCTTAAATATCAAACCAATGACAGAGAATGATAATGGCAATTCATTAATCAATGGTTTTAGTGAATACAACAGATCCAACTCAATCAATTTTATTGGCAAAATTGAATAGCAAAGTTCAACAAGTCATGTAAAAATACAGAAGATATATTGCATTATGATACCATCGGAAAGTTTTTTCAAGACTTTATTAAAACTTGGATATGGTAGGCATCATCAGACAGGCAGAGAATGCATCCTTTCTTCTGCACGTGATCATGGAGATCACAAATGTTCAAATGAAAAACTAAAAGTGGATTTACATTTCTGTTGATGATACTCTTTTCTTTCTTTGCTGCTCAAGTGAGCAGGAATTTAGTCTTTGAAGGCATTATGTGTAGAAAAGCATGGAGAATCAACAGTTTTTTTATTTTTAAAGATTTATTGCTTGAAAGACATACTCAATAATAGGTTGCAACAAAGTTATGATGGAATGAGACAAAAAAAAACATCTGTTGTTAAATTTAAACATGATCTCATATCATATAGAGAGTATGGCTTTGCTAATTATCCTAAGAGATTGATGTATTGCTTTAAAAGAGTTATCCACAACTATATCAAGTCCATTTGCATTAATGACACTATTAAATGGTTGAGATGTAAAACCAAGGTCAAGCAAATAAGGAGCTAATAAGTTTGGACACTGTTAATTGATAATCGTTAGACAAATTCTTTTGTAAATTCAGATTTCAGATGTAACTGTTCTCTTAGTGAAAATTATAACCCCCAAAACATTTTTTTTAATTGTGTACGTTTAAATCACCCGAGACATTAAAAGACAAAGTTCCAATCACCAATTTCATCATACTCACACTGCTATAAGAAGAAATTATTCCAGAATCTTTGTTTGGAATTATCTACAAGAAAAATATTAAAAAATAAAACAATTTTTAATAAAGTCATGTAAAGAAACTGTGTGATAACCAAAATAAGAAATTAATGAGAGAATTTAACAAAACAAATCTTGAGCACGTAGTACAATGGGGAAAGGAGTGGCTGGTTACTTTTAATGCATCTAAAACCAAGCTTCTCTCTTTACATCATCAACATTCTAATCCACATTTGTCATCAATTGAAATGAATGGCTCTCGTCTTCAGGAGGCCTCAAGTTTTGACAAGCTTCTGGGCTTGACCATTACTCCTGATCTTAAATGGAACACGTATATCAAATCTGTTGCCAAGACCGCTGGAAAAATGGTCGGATCTTTCTATCGATCCAGTAGATATCTCACTGCTGATGCTATTCTCTACCTATATAAGAGCCAGGTACATCCAAGGATGGAATACTGTTGCCACATTTGGGCAGGAGCTGCTAGAAAGGACTTGTCCTGCCTTGATAGAGTTCAAAATAGACTTCGTAGCCTCGTAGGAGATGTCCTTTTCTCCTCCTTGCAACCTCTATCTCACAGAAGAGATGTTGCGAGTTTGTCTCTGATGTATCGTTATTTTCATGGAAAGTGTTCAACTGAGCTTCAATCTATGGTCCCCCCTCGCCAAACTTTCACAAGAAACACTCGTCTAGCTGTAAACACTATCAATAATTTCCCCCACTCTTTATCTGTGCCTAAACCTAAACGTAGATTCCATGAACAAAGCTTCTTTCTTAGAACTGCACGCCTGTGGAATTGTCTTCCGTTTTCCTGCTTTCCGGCTGACTACAATATGGTTGTGTTCAAGTCTAAAGTAAATAAGTTCTTGATGAGCCATTCCATATAAGTTATTAAATTTACCAAATTTTCATTACTAATGATTACTATATTGACCAATTTCTACTGTACACTCTTTAACCCTTATCCTTGAGTGGCCTCTGGGCCTTGATAATGTGGTGATGCCTTTGTAAAAAAAAAAAAAAAAAAAAAAAGTATGTCTCTAGTGATTGTGTAGTTTTCACTTCATGTGTTGGGTGCACGTTGGCCACAATGGCATGAACTTATTTTCTCCATGGAATCCAGTCATTTATCTCAGTTCTGATGTGCCATTCCTCCAAGTCATCCTGCATTTTTTTTATTTATATTTTATTAATATTTTTCTTAATAAATATCAACTGAAACTTGTGTATATCTATTTATCAATCACGAACATCATTCAACATACCACTGCAAACTGTTGCAACACTAAGGTAACTCCAGTCTGAGCGCCTTCAGATTCAATAGCATCAAGTCAAAGATGCATACCATAAATCCAACAACTTATAACTATCATTCCTCTGAATATGTGGAAATACCAAATTAGTATGAGTCAAGTATTCACAGTTTAAGTAGGGGTCATTCATACGAGTCAAAGATATTTCCTTAACATAAATTCAACAATCAGGGTCATGCTTCTTTTTTGCGGGTTGACATACGATTCTGTTCAGTGATCCACTCTCCCAGGCTTTACCTCCAAAGTTTATTACTAATCGCCTGAGGAATTCCAAATAAGTTACTCAGGCATTGTTTTTAGGCCAAGATGAACTTGACCTAGTGTGTTGTCTTTTTTAAAACACTACCTGCCCTTGTGTCTGACCTCTGCACCAGGAGGTAAATGATCAGCATTTACTTGCATGTACACGGACATAGACATTTTAAGGATGCATAGATATATATGGAGAGAAATGATATGACAATGATACAATGTAATGTGAGTCTTAAAGATAGGTTTAGATCTGATGACTTCAGAGGAAGATCAAATCTGAACAGTATAGGGAGATTTGTGCAAACTAGGAGATTATTGGTTTCATAACATTGAAAGAATGGATGAGAGTTCTTGGATTATTAAATGTACAACAGTTATAGTAGGTCAGTTAGCAGGAAAATATGGGAGGATGTGATAAGGATGGATTTTTTTCCCTCACACAAGATATGTCGTTATTGAAGGATAAGGAGTTACTGTGATTGGGATTATATCTATAGGGCAACCTTAGTGGGAAGTTGAGAAGCAATATGTTTGTTGGCATTACATTTTTATTTTATCTTATGTGATAACATTTATACAAATGGATTGTTATTATCTCCTATATAATAATTTGACTGCAAAAATCTCTCTCTGTACCAAAGTATCGTAGGTTTGCAACACCAGATGCCACATACAAATTTAATACATTTAGCCAATTAGTCAAGCACCATTACAGACACATTCAGCCATGATATTAAAATGCTACATTCCATCCGACGAGCATTACCATCACAATCGCAACATCTTAAGAGGAAGGAGTCCCTAATTTTCTCTCTAGATATTTAGTCCTACCACTACTACCAGTTGTCACATGGTCCTATTCCACATTTTTCAACTATAGTGTGATTACACCCTCCGTAACTGGCCAAGACAAACATATTATTTCCAATTTAAGAATACTAAATAATAACAACTCTCTAGAATTATTTAACCCTTTCTAATTGGCTGAGACCAAACATTCTCGTATTACAGAATGAAACTAATTCCTAAATAAACAAACACTTCTAAAAGTTTACAAAAATGGTTTGTTCTCTACATGAGGCACTAGCGCTAAAAAAAACAAAACATTTTAACCACTCATAAACAGACACTTACATACTGATAACATAAATTACTGGAACCAACGTGCACAAGTAAACAACTTTATATACATAACTTCTTTCCCGTCTTTGCTTGAACATCTGAAAGACTAACAAAAAATATAAACACAGCAATGGTTTTTGAGTGTAAACATGTACAAAGTACCGACACAGCACTATCCCAAAAAATTAAAAACCTGCCCTGAAAAAATAAATCATATTTTCCAGGTTTTACTAAATATGTACAACTAAAAATTATGTATGATCAATGTACGACTAAGTGAGATTTTTTTTCAACACAGTGTGCCACTTTTTTTTTTAATTTTTGTAATAAATAAATAAATACATCACAGTCACAATTTTCAGCTGAGATTTTTTTTTTTTTTGCAAATTAAATTTTACAAGTTACCTTTTTATAAAATTTGAATTTTGTACCATAACAATGTAACACTAAAAAATCTGTTACAAGTTTTCATCCAAAATAAACAAGTTTTTTTTAATTAAGGGAATATTTTTATAAAGACAGGTCAAAAAAAGAAAAAAAGTTCCCTTAAGTTAAAAGAAAAATTATTTGATTATTTTTTTTTAATAATAATTGTTATTTTTTTTTGTGCGTTTTTTTACTCTGTGTGTGTGTGTGTGTGTGTGTGTGTGTGTGTGTGTGTATTTTTTTTCAAGTTCATAAATTTCGAGAGTTTATTTTTGAGGTTTTGCCAAAATGAAACTAGATTTGTATAATTTTAATAGTTAAATATGGCCAAACATCTATTTATAGTTATTTATTGACAAAGGACAAAGTTAGCCACAAGGTCCGTTTTAGATATAGGAAAATACAGTTGTCCTAAAAGTGGAACACTGGATTGGGAAAAATGTTTGCCAAAAATAATGTAAATTCATTTTATTGTTTATTTTTATAATACTTTTTGTAAACCCCCATATGCACAATCAAAATCCAGCACAACTAAATGTCCGATTCAGCTACTACTGATTCAAGCAACTTTACGTTTCTATATGACAAACAGTAGGAGCAGTCAGTCATACAATGATTGGGAATAATTTTGGTCGTACAAAACCAATGTTTTCCTTTACTTTTTTTTTTTAATTAGGTTCACCTACACAATTTTCTCAAGAATGAGGACTTACATAGGTTTTCGACTATGTTGATTAAGAAAACCCCATTCTAATTTTGTGGAGACAAATACTTTTAGAGATCAATGGCTGCCAAGTTTGTACGCACACACGATAAACAAATCTACTTCTCTTTACTCTCAATTTTTTTTTCTTTTTTTTTTTAGCATTTGTCGGTGGGTATGCTGATAACGATTATCATGGTTAAATTTAGGGGATTTATTTCCCACTCCTAAAAAAATTGGCGGTTGTCTACTCAGCCATTCTTCACATGAGCACCGTTTTTGAGATCGGGAGGTTTGTGGTGTCTATTCCAAACGCCATTCTTAACATGATAAAACTCAAAGAAGCGAAAAAAATCATAATTGTTTTATTTTACACATTAAAAAAAGATGACATAAAACTGGGATTTATTGGTTAAAGAGTTGAAAAGAAGAGGAAGACTTGAACAACAAATGGAAAACAGCTAGGATTGCCACCATTGATTTCGATCACTCTAAAGAGTCCATATACAGTGAGAATCTAAAACTTCTGTTTTTACTTTCTATTATTATTCTAAGAGATCATTTTTCATAATTCATACTGATTTATGCAATCCTTTAATTGCTTTTCTTAGATTCAAACAGTACCTACAGGTCATTGCCCCAAACCAGCACTAATCACCAGTGAGAGCCAGATTTCGACCATGACCGCCAGTGTTTGTAATTGTTCAGGAATGGCAATGGCCACCAACAACAACGGTAGTTCACTTTTTGTTGCGAAGGTGGGGGGGGGGGCACCACCGGTTAATGGGTCCTGCTAGTACTATTATACACAGTCTAAAAATTAAAATGTTTTGACATGTCTAAAATACAGTTCTGAATTTTTTTAAGATGAGGATTATTTATATTATTTTGATTCTTCAGACTACTGTTCTCATCTTGAGTGTGATTTTTACATTTCAATGTAATCTTCAACCTTTTTCAGCAAGGACCTGTGATGTAGTGGATAAAGTACTTGCCAAAATTCAGTTTTAAAGTTACACTCTTCTAAAGGTTGAAGGTTCAAGTACAAGTAACACTCAAAATACAATTTCGAATTATTAAGTAGAAACACAGTCATGGCTGACAGAACAAGAGCATGTTACCCTCATGGATTAGATAGACGGTTCTTTTAAAAATTCTGTGCAAATTTTTGAATTTGACAGAAATATTTCCGAGTTCGACAAGATACACCTGAAGAAGGTTTGAGGTTACACTGACTGAAGCGTTATGAAAATAACACTCAAGATGAAGACGAGTCCAAAGAATCCAAATAATACAAATGTGTACAAATAATCCAGATTGTATGTTGAATCTTATCTCAATTTAAATTTTTGTGCACATCACAAATATTTTTTGGAAAATATGGAAAAACGTCTTTTACCTGGGAATTTGTCATTGTCCAATTCCATAATACAATCATGTATTATAAATGAAAAAGCTTTCATACAATTCCAAAAAAAAAAGTGAAAAGAATTTACCTTTGGAAATTCAATCTTTGGATCACACTCAGCAATCTGCAAGGCACATTTACTGAAAGAAAATGAGTACAAGTTTAAAAAATTTTAATTATTAAAAAATAATTGTTAGAAAGTCATACAATGCAATCATTCATTTTTATTTTTTGACAATGTGCATTTTAATTTGAATTAAAAGAGATTTTTTTCATACCATTTTTTTCACACACTTTTTTTTTCAGTCGATCTGTGTGGCGTTAAGATAAAACTTTGGATGATTGGGAAGTATTAGAATTGGGGATCAGAAAAATCTTAAGTTTTAGAAGTATCAAAATTGGAAAAATTTTAGCCATATTTCCAATTCAAAAACTGATTTTTTATAAATTTTTTCCTAACAATAGTCAAGAAAAACATTTTTTAAATCATTTTTAAGCAATTCCATGTGAACACACTGAAAAAATAAACAATCATTTTTAAGCAATTCCATGTGAACACACTGAAAAAATAAACAATCATTTTTAAGCAATTCCATGTGAACACACTGAAAAAATAAACAATCATTTTTAAGCAATTCCATGTGAACACACTGAAAAAATAAACAATCATTTTCGAATTTAGAGCGGGGGTTAGTTGCGAATATAAATTTAATGTAAAATGATCCAGGCCATTCAAAAGTTTTAAGGCAGTTAACTAAATTTCATTTAATTTTTTGAAACGACACAAACATAATATATACTTTTTTTAAGCGATTATACATATACCTTGGAAATCAGACTATGGGTTAATGGTAAAAAATTTAATGAACATCTCCAAAAATTTAGAAATGCCCAGATGATCATTTTACATTAAATTTAAACAAAACTGATCTCCCATTCTAAATTCTAAAGTAATTGGGTTTTTTCTTGCATAAATTGGCAACCTTTTAATTAATGTGTTAGTAATCGAAGGTTTTATCTGTACGTAAACCTAAACATAGATTCCATGAACAAAGCTTCTTTCTTAGAACTGCACGCCTGTGGAACTCTCTTCCGTTTGCCTGCTTTCCAGCTCACTACAATTTGGTTGTCTTCAAGTCTAATGTAAATAAGTTCTTGATGAGCCGTCCCCTTAAGTAATCCAATTTACCAAATTTCCACTACTAACAATTACTATATTGTCCCATTGACTACTGTACACCTATTAGCCCTTATCCTCGAGTGGCATCCAGGCCTTGATAAGTGGTGACTCCTATGTGTAAAAAATAAAATAAAAAGAAACAGAGTAATATATCATGTTTTATAAAAATTTCATTAAATGCAATATTTGTTCTGAAACAATAATTGAACAAAATATTTAATTATTTCAAACTTGCTCGTAAATCATTTTCCATATTTCAGTCTTCCATCATGTTATTTACTTCTTTCATCGACAAACCAATGTCATTTCCAAACTGGTCCACATATGTAACTCTTGTTGGCCTTTTTCTTTTTCCATTTTAGTTTCAACACCAGCAGTTGACATAAACTTTAGTTGCTTCCTCCACCACAATATGTCCGAGAAATGTTAATTCTTTCGCTTTATGTACTACTGTTATTTTAATCAATTAGCTATATATTCATATAGGTATATATCAATTAGATATATATTCATATAGGTATATATCAATTAGATATATATATTCATATAGGTATATATCAATTAGATATATATTCAAGGTAGCTGATCAAGGTAGCTGATCAGCGGCTTGGATCCCACCAGTTTTGGCAAAAAACAAATAGGATCCTGAACAGAAGTGTGCGTTCTATACCAACCATTATCAATGGACCAGAGGTAATCTCGTCAGCGTCAGACAAGGCCAAACTATTTGCAAAGAACTTTGCAGCTAATTCTACCCTATGCGACGAAGGCCATCAACTCCCCATATTTCCTCCTATAACACAGAACAAGCTGGGTAGCATACAAATATCCGTGCATGAGGTCGCCAAGCTAATAAAGAACCTAGATTCCAGTAAAGCAACTGGCCCTGATGGCATCCCAATTATAGTGTTAAAAAAGCTTCAAACAGAACTTGCTCCCATACTTACGAAACTATTTAAGCGCTGCCTTAAGGAGAAGTGCTTTCCGACTCCCTGGAAGACCCCTTCAGTTTGCCCTATATTTAAGAATTCAGGTGATAAGTCATTTCCCTCTCAATACAGACCTATAAGTCTCCTGTGTGTTATGAGTAAGTTGCTGGAATCCATATTAAATAGAGAAATAGTCAACCACCTCAGCAGGAATAATCTTCTTAGTGACACACAATATGGTTTCCGCTCTGCAAGATCTACCGCAGATGTGCTGACAGTTATATCCCACAGGATAAGTGAATCTCTTGACAAAGGCTTTCTTTCTAGGGCAATTGCTCTTGACATATCAAAGGCCTTTGACAAGGTATGGCATAAGGGTCTACTTCACAAGATTTCCAGCTACGGTATAACGGGAAATGTTTTCTCAATCATTAAATCATTTCTCTCCGATAGGCTCATAAGAGTAGTGGTCGATGGACAAAAATCGGAGGCCTGCAATATAAATGCTGGAGTCCCCCAGGGGTCAATCCTGGGCCCAACTCTCTTCCTGATCTACATCAATGACCTCCCTAAACACATACTTAAATCATTCGTTGACATCTATGCTGATGACACAACCATTTACAGCAACACATCAAAAGCTGTAAATGACAAAGTTCTCTCTGATTCTCTCTCCTCTGATCTCGAGCGCGTGGTTCAGTGGGGGAAGATGTGGCTGGTTACCTTTAATGCATCCAAAACCAAACTCCTATCCTTACATCATCAACGCTCTGATCCCCATCTGGCATCAATTGTGATGGATGGCTCTCATCTGGGTGAGGCTCCGTGTTTTGACAAGCTTCTGAGTTTGACCTTTACTCCTGATCTGAAATGGAACACGTACATCAAGTCTGTTGCCAAGGTTGCTGGAAAGATGGTGGGATCCTTCTACCGCTCCAGAAGATATCTCACTACTGATGCAATTCTCTATCTATATAAAAGCCAAGTACGGCCAAGGATGGAATACTGTTGCCATATCTGGGCAGGAGCTGCTAAAAACAGCCTATCCTGCCTTGACAGAGTACAAAATAGATCATGGCTTAGTGAGGGATGCCCTTTTCTCTACCCTGCAACCTCTCTCTCACAGAAGAGACGTTGCAAGCCTATACTTGTTTTATCGTTATTTCCATGGCAGATGCTCGTCTGAACTCCAATCTCTGGTCCCCCCTCGCCAATCTTTCACGAAAAACACCCGTCTAGCTGAATCCACTGTGAAAAATTTCCCCACTCTATATCTGTGCCTAAATCAAAACGCGGATTCCATGAACAAAGCTTCTTTCTTAGAACTGCACGCCTGTGGAACTCTGTTCCGTCTGCCTGCTTCCCTCCGGACTACAATTTGGATGTCTTCAAGTCCAATGTTAACAAATTCCTAATGAACCGCCCCCTTAAGTAAACACTTCAGCAAATCTCCTCACTAACTTAATGTACTTGCAATAACTCTTATCCCTGAGTGGCTTCCGGGCCTTGATAAGTGGTGATCACTGTGTAAAAAAAAAAAAAAAAAAAAAAAATATTCATATAGATCAGTGTTATCCACCTAGGATTGCTCTTAACATACTAATGTAGGTACCATGCAGCCTTTTGCACATTTTATTTGTAAGGCTTCAGCTTTCTGTCCCAAACAGAAAAACACTTTCAATTGTAAGGATTTGAAGATCAGGCTGATTCAAACTTTTGTGTCCATTCTGTTATTCACAATCTTTGAATTACAAAAAATTATTTAACTTATTAAAAATTTTATAGCTTATTCATTTTGCTTAATCTAACAATTCCCAACTGCAAGTATTAAATAAATGTAATAACATTAGTATTTGTGGTTGGGGATTGTTTGTGAAGCAAAAATGCCTATGTAACTCCTATGAACACACAACTTCAGCTGAAGACAACTACTGCTATGATGTCTGCAGGAATTGATGCACTCCCAGCGATACCAGTGTCAAGTATGCAAGCTAGGCTTTTTTCTTGTAGAGATATCCATCACGTTGCCTACTGGAGCATAAGGACTCTGTCAGTTGAGGCTCAAACTCTAACCATTTTATAACCTAACTGTTTTATAAGTATAAAGTCGACATTGCCTACCTCTCTAAAGTTAGGATCACTGACTCCAATCAGACTACAATATCTACGTTTCACATTCAAACATATCTTTTTATCACCAACTGACAACTCAAGCTGACATAGTGTAGCCTTCGTACTGAGTGACCAAATCAATGTCGCCTTGCTTACCTGGGAGCCCATCTCGATTGGCTTAGATTTGTCTAAGGGGCACAACTCACAATATTTTTGTTATTGCAGTGCATGCCCCCAACTCTTGACTCAGATGATCAGTTGAAGAACTCTTCTTACAATACCCTCCAGTAAGCTGTAGACGGTACTCAATCTTTTGGTCTCCTGCTCATCACTGGTGACTGAAATACTCATACTGGCGCTCATAACCCTTCCACTAACCACTGAATTTTAACTTGCATGAAGCCTATACTTTTAGCTATAAACTGTGAACATTGGATTCTGAGCAAATCACACACAAGGCAATAAATTTTATAATTTCAAATAAACTTTGAAAAGTCATAATTTAGTAGCTAATTTAGCAGAATAAATTTTGTGTCATATTTTATATTTTGAAAAAATCTGTGTCAACACGAAAAGTTTTTTGGGTGTAATAAAAAAAATTTGATTTGATATAACTTAGTCATATGTAAGATAATATATTCTTTTTTCAAAGCAAATTAAGATTTGGATATGCACAAAACGTTGAGTAAAATAAAGATAATAAAAGTGAACTCACTCGTAGATTGATTTGCATCCAACAATAATCAATAGAAATACAAAAAATGATCCAATGGCTATCCCAACAATTTCGCTGGTGGATAAAGCTGCAAACAAAATTGATAAATATTTAAAACAACTTATAATCAAACTTCCATGAACAGAGTTTTTTTCCAAGGACTTTCTACCTATGGAGCACATTATCATAGTAATGCTTCCCTACAGTTTACAAAATGGTCATTTACAAGTTCAATGTAAACAAATATCTCTAGAGTCATTCATACATTTTCTTCTACACTACCAGTTCTTAATCAATATATTATTCTATAATTCAAGTGAAAATATCACTAATCCTCATCCTCAAGCAGCTTTAGGTCTTGCTAAGCAGTGAACCATTAATATGAAAAGCAAACTGATAGTTTTAAACAATATTTGAAATATTGTTTTTAGATATTGTTTAAACTGGTAAGTTTTAATGGTAATTGCTACATTGCTTAGTTTTAATAAAACTATATATTCAATATAAAAATAATAATCATTATAAAAACTATATATTCAATATAAAAAAAATTATTAAAATTATATACTTAATATCAAAAAATCTCTATATATAATTATAAAACTCAAATGACCTTGTAACGGGTGTTGTAACCCCACATCCAGTTTGCAACTTCCGGTTGCGCATGTGAGCGTAAAAAAATAAACACGAATCGCTACTTTTGCAGAAATTTGACCTGCGCACTAAAATATTAATGTTATTATTTAGAAATTATTATTTAATATGGGAAGGGTGAGGATGTTTTGCAACTATTCTGTATTACAACTATACTGTCGCAATTTTCTAACAAATAAATCAACTTTGACCCGTTGACAACCATAAGAACAATTTACAACAGTGATTTACCCATCGCCTTCCTTTTTTTTTTTTTTAAATTTATTCTCCATTTTTTAATACACCTTTCTTAATATTCATACATTTTCTTCTACACTACCAACATAAATAAATAACCCCGAAAATATTTTTTCTTAAATTGCATTACAAATAAATAATCAACGCAACAATAAAACATATTGTTTTACTGTGTACGTTTTCAGCATCCCAATTGTTTTTTTGTTTTTTTTCCCATTTAAATTATCCAAATAAACAATTGTTAATACTTTCTGCTTTTTTTTTTACATCATTCATTTCTGCATTGTCTTAATTAGTTTTATTGACCTTATTATTAACATATAAATTAAATATTTGACCCAATGGGTCATGAATGTTTGTTTAAAATAAATTTTAAAAAGTAACATTTTATTTTCATTTTCTATTTAAAAAGCCATTCTTAACATGGGGGGAGTGTTTTTAACTATTCTGTACTTTCAATTAACAATTTCATTTAAAAAAGATATATCAAAATTTGAATTAAAGTTTCAGTATTATGGTATCTGTTCAGTGTACATTTACCTAGAAGTATGGCAAACCACTTATAATTCAACGGCTATAAGTTTTTTTTCAAAAACAATTATAAACAGAACTACTCATAGAAATCTATATTCTTTTTTCATTTGAATATACTTTCGTAGAAATGTTTCTGTTATGACACAAAAACTATTTTCTTTACGTCACAAGTGTCACGCTCATACATTAATTCCATAGCTAATATAACATACTGACCCAACGAGTCACGTTAGTCTAGTAATTATCAAAAGTATATATTTAATATAAAAAATTATTATTAAAATTATATATTTAATATCAAAAATAATAATTATATATTCAATATAAATAATAATAACTATTATTATTATTATTATTAAAATAATTAAAACTATATACTCAATATAAAAATATTTATTATTAAAACTATATATTTAATAAAAAATGCTAATTATTAAAACTATATATTCAATATAAAAATGATAATTATTAAAATTATACCTTCAATATAAAATATTAATTATTATTCAAACTATATATTCAATATAAAAATATTATTATTCAAACTATATATTCAATATAAAAATATTAATTATTATTCAAACTATATATTCAATATAAAAAATATTAATTATTATTCAAACTATATATTCAATATAAAAAAGATATTAATTATTATTCAAACTATATATTCAATGTAAAAAATATTAATTATTATTCAAACTATATATTCAATATAAAAATATTAATTATTCAAACTATATATTCAATGTAAAAAATATTAATTATTATTCAAACAGTATGCCCTGTATTTAAGAATTCAATATAAAAATATTTATTATTATTCAAACTATATATTCAATATAAAAAATATTAGTTATTAATTATTATTCAAACTATATATTCAATATAAAAATATTAATTATTATTAAAACTATATATTCAATATAAAAATATTAATTATTATTCAAACTATATATGCAAACAAAAAAATATTAATAATTATTAAAACTATATATTCAATAAAAAATAATAATTATCATAAAAATTACATATCAATATAAAAAAATTATTATTAAAACTATATTTACAATATTTTAATATACAGACATAATTTTTTAATTATTCTTTCTGATAGTTCTTGAAAGTTCTGCTTTAATCCCCCTCTTTAACATTTCCGAGTTTATCCAATTTAATCTTATAATGTTCACTGTAAAAGAGTAATAAAAAATGCTAGAGAGCTATATGCTCAGTCCGTTAAATCCAAAGTAGCTGATCAGCGGCTTGGTTCCCACCAATTTTCAAATTTTTAACAAATAGGATCCTGAACAGAAGCGTGCGTTCTATCCCAACCATTATCAATGGACCAGAGGTCATCTCGTCAGCATCAGACAAGGCCAAACTAGTTGCCAAGAACTTTGCAGCTAATTCTACCCTATGCGATGAAGGCCATCAACTCCTCGTATTTCCTCCTATAACACACAACACGCTAGGTAACATACAAATATCTGTACATGAGGTCGCCAAGTTAATCAAGAACCTTGATTCCAGTAAAGCAACTGGCCCTGATGGCATCTCAATTATAGTGTTGAAAAACTTTCAACCAGAACTTGCCCCATACTTACAAAACTGTTTAAGCGTTGCCTTAAGAAGTGCTTTCCAGCACTCTGGAAAACTTCATCAGTATTCCCTGTATTTAAGAATTCAGGTGATAAGTCGTCTCCCTCTTAGTACAGACCAATAAGTCTCCTGTGTGTCATGAGTAAGTTGTTGGAATCCATATTAAATAGAGCAGTAGTCAACCACCTCAGCAGAAATAACCTTCTTAGTGACACACAATATGGTTTCCATTCTGCAAGATCTACAGCAGATGTGCTAACGGTTATATCTCATAGGATTAGCAAATTTCTCAACAAAGGCTTCCTTTCTAGGACAATTGCTCTTGACATATCAAAGGCCTTCGATAAGGTATGGCATAAGGGCCTACTTCGCAAGATTTCCAGCTATGGTATAACTGGAAATGTTTTCTCAATCATTAAATCATTTTTCTCTGATAGTTTCATAAGAGTAGTGGTTGATGGGTAAAAATCAGAGGCCCGACTATCTTCCTGATCTACATCAATCTCCCAAAACACATACTTAAATCATTCATTGACATCTATGCTGATGATACGAGCATCTACGGCAACACATCAAAAGCCGTAAACGACAAAGTTCTCTCTGATTCTCCTCTGATCTCGAGCGCATGGTACAGTCGGGGAAGAGGTGGATGGTTACCTTTAATGCATCTAAAACCAAGCTTCTATCATCATCAACCCGCTGATTCCCATCTGGCATCAATTGAAATGGATGACTTTTGTCTAGGGTAGGCCCCATGTTTTGACAAGCTTCTGGGTTTGACCTTTACTCCTGATCTGAAATGGAACACGTACATCAAGTCTGTTGTCAAGGTAGCTGGAAAGATGGTGGGATCCTTCTACCGCTCCAGAAGATATCTCACTACTGATGCAATTCTCTATCTATATAAAAACCAAGTACGGCCAAGGATGAAGTACTGCTGCCACATCTGGGCAGGAGCTGCTAAAAACAACCTATCCTGCCTTGACAGAGTACAAAATAGACTTCGTGATTTAGTGGGGGATGCCCTTTTCTCTTCCCTGCAACCTCTCTCCCACAGAAGAGACGTTGCGAGCCTGTCCTTGTTTTATCGTTATTTCCATGGCAGATGCTCGTCTGAGCTCCAATCTCTGGTCCCTCCCCAGCCAATATTTCACGATAAACACCAGTCTAGCTGAAACCACTTTCAATAATTTTCCCCATTCTTTATCTGTGCCAAAATCAAAATGTAGATTCCATAAACAAAGCTTCTTTCTTAGAAGTGCATGCCTGTGGAACTCTCTTCCGCTTGCCTGTTTCCCTCCTGACTTCAACATAAATAAATTCCTGATGAACCGCCCCCTTAAGTAATGACACTTTATCAAATCTCCAATACTAATGAATACTGCAACACTATCCCATTGATTACTGTACACAAAATAACCCTTATTCACGAGTGGCTTCTAGGCCTTGATAAGTGGTGGCCTCCATGTAAAAAAAATATATATATATATATATATTTTATATTGAATATATAGGTTTAACCAAAATAATTATTTTTAATGTTGAATATATAGTATTAAAAATTATTATTTTTATATTGAATATATAGTTTTTATAATTATCATTTTTCATATTGAATATATAGTTTCAAGTATTTTTTTTATTTTTTATATTAAATATATAGTATTAATAATATTTGTTTTATTTTTATATTGATTATGTAGTTTCATTAATAATTTTTTATTATTAATATAGTTTTGTAAAAAATGTTATTTTTTTCATTGAATATATAGTTTTAATAGTAATTATTATTTTTATATTGACTATATAGTTTAAATAATTATATTTTGTATTGAATATATAGACTTAAATTTATTTATTTTTTATATTGAATAAACAGTTTTAATAAAAATTATAATTTATTTTATATTGTATTATAGTTTTAATTATTTTTAATTTTCTATTGAGTATATAGTTTTAATAATAAATTGAATTTTTTATTGAATATACAGTTTGAATAACCATTATTTTTATATTGATCATATAGGTTTAATATTTATTATTTTCATATTGAATATATTGTTTTAATAATTCTTTTATATTGAATATATTAATAATAATTATAATTTTTTATATTGAATATATTAGTTTAATAATTATTATTTTTTATATTGAATATATAGTGTTAATAATAATTATCGTTTTATATTGAATATTAAGTTGTAATAATATTCTTTTTATATTGTATAGATAGTTTTAAAATTTTTATTATTTTGTTATATTAAATATATAGTTTTAATAATTATTATTTTTGTATTGAATATATAGTTTTAATATTTATTATCTTTAATATTGAATATATAGCTTTAATAATTTTTATTTTTCCTATTGAATATAGTTTTAATTATTTTTTATATTGAATATAGTTATAAAATAAATTTATTTTTAGTCGTGTGCAAGCGACTCTATAAGTCACTCCATCGGTCGATCGGTCCGTAACACTTTTGTGCTTGGCCTTTTTGGTCAAGATCAAAGGTCTATTAATAGATGCTGTTCTTGGTTTTTTCAGTCAAAAGGCCAAGATCAAAGTGTAGTATCTGTTCCGGCAGGGGAAACCCCACATATAAGACCTTGGTCAATGTAGGGGCAACCTTTCATACCAATTGTCACTATTCAGCTCCCCTACTCCCCGGGGAGTTGGTCCCCATTTCCCCTTCACTCCTCATATTAAAAATCGGCCTTGTGCCTAATTTGCTCGGTGGGGGAGCAAATAAATACCCTTTTCTTGGCCTTTTGGCCAAGATCAAAGTGTAGTATCTATCTTACTACATGCTGTACTTATTGTGATATAAAGTGGGGGATCACTTTTCTGTATTAATTTAATGTAAAATGATCACCCACTTTACAACCAGTCAGTCTCAAAGCCATTAAAGTCATTCTAAGTCATTTACTTTTTATTTATTTAAAGTCATTTCAGCTCATTTTTCGGTCATTTTAGTTTATCTTTAAGAATTTCATGTCAATCCTACATTCACGCATTCATTAATTACACGAGAGCATGTGACTAATGGCTATCGACCTTGTTATATTGAGTTTTAGTAATTATTATTTTTATATTGAGTATATAGTTTTAACAATCATTATTTTTTTATATTGAATAAATAATTTTAATAATTATTTTTTATATAACATATCGTTTGTATGATTATTATTTTTATATGGAATAAATAATTTTGATAAGTTTTATATTGAATATGTAGTTTTAATAATTATTTTATATTGAATATATAATTTTATTAATAAGTATTATTTTATATTAATTATAAAGTTTTAATAATTATTATTGTTTGTCTTGAATATACAGTTTTAATAATTATTATCTTTTATATTGAATATATAGTTTTATTAAAAAGTATTATTTTCTATGTTAAATATATAGTTTTAAAAATTATTTTTATACTTAATCTATAGTTTTAATAATGATCATTATTGTTTTTATTGAATATAACGTTTTAAAAATATATATCTTATTTTATTTTGAATATATAGTTAAAATAATATTTTTATATTGATTATATAGTTTTAATAATTTTTATATTGAATATAGAGTTGTAATAATTATCATTATTTTTATATAAAATATATAGTTTTAATAATTTTTTCTATAGAATATATAGTTTTAAGAATTATTATTTTTTATTGAATATATAGTTTTAAGAATTCAATAAAAGTAATTGAATATATAGTTTGAATAACTATAATTTTCTTTGAATACATAGTTTGAATAATTATTATTATTTTTATATTAAATATGTAGTTTTTATTATAATTTTTTACATTGAATATATAGTTTTTATTATTTTTATTTTTCATATTTAATATATAGGTTAAAAAATTATTTTTTATCTTGATTATATAGTTTTAATTTTATCATTTTTCATATTGAATATATAGTTTTAATAATTATTATATGGAATACATAGTTTCAATAATTATTTTTTTATTAAATATATAGTTTTAATGAATATAATGTTTTTGAATACATATTATTATTATTATTATTATTATTATAATTATTATTATTATTACATTGAATACATAGTTTTTATCATATTCTTATATTTGATGTATAATTTTAATTCTTTATATTTTTCATATTGAATATATAGTTTAAAATTATTTTATATTGAATATATAGTTTTAATAATTATTTTTAATACATAGTTGAAAACAAGCTTTTGTATATTGAATGTAGAGTTTTTTATAATTATTGTTATTTATACTTAATATATAGTTTGTTATAATAATTATTATTTATTATATTAATGTACAGTTTAAATAAGTTTTTTTATATTGACTATATAGTTTGATATTAATTTTTATTTTTTATATTAAATATAGTTTTTATAATAAATATTTTTATATTGAATATATTATTTTAAATATACTTATTTGTTATATTGAATATAAAGTTTTAATAATTATTTTTATTTTCTGTTATTAATATGCAGTTACATTAATAATTATTTATATTTAATATAGTTTGAATAATAATAATTTTTATATTAAATATGAAGCTTTAATATATTCAATATAAAAATAATTATTAAAACTATATATTAAATATAGAAAATAATTATTAAAACTAGACATTCAATATAAAAAATTATTAAAACTATATATTCAATATAAAAATAATTATGAAACTATATATTCAATATATATGGTTTAATTATTTATTTTTATTGAATATCTAGTTTTAATAATAATCTTTATTTTATATTGAATATATTGTTTTAATAATTATTATTGTTATTATATGTAAAGATTTAATGTTTATTATTATTTTATATATACATATATACTTTCCTATTTAATATTTATAATTATTAAAACTATATAATCAGTATAAAACAGTATAATTTTTAACCTAGATATTAAATATAAAATAATTTTTAAACTATATATTTAATATAAAAATAATTATTAAAACTATACATTCAAAATAAAAATATTATTATTAAAACTATATATTCAATATAAAATTATTAAAACTATTTCATACAAAAAATAATTATTATTATTAAAACTATATTTAATATAAAATAAAAAATTATCAAAACTATATACTGAATATTAAAATAATAATTATTAAAACTATATATTCAATATAAATATTTTTTAATTAAACTATATTTAATAAAAAAATTATAATTATTAAAACTATATATTCAATATAAAAAATAACAATTACTATTAAACCATATATTTAATATAACAAATGATTATTATTATTAAAACTATATATTCAATATAAAAAATAAAATTTACTATTAAACCATATATTTAATCTAAAAAATTATAATCATTAAAATTATATATTCAATATAAAAAATAAAAATTACTATTAAACCATAGATTTAATATAAAAAATTATAATTATTAAAACTATATATTCCATATAAAAAAAAATTACTATTGTAAAATATTTTTTACTTCTAATGGGGGTATGAGACGCATGGATTCACCAATCATTTTTATAACCAACGGCTGTTCTAAACAACCAATGAAAACGTCCCAAAATTATTATAAAAATTGTCGAATTTTTGATTCAATCAGTTCGTCGTTTACTACGTCACGGACCGCATTTGATTCTTGGCCGTCACTTGGTTACTACGCCGCCATCTTGGTTACTGATCTGAACTACGCTGCCATCTTTGTTCAACACAATATCTCAGAACTTAAGAGGTTAACTACGCCATGGACCGCATTTGATTTTTGGTCGCCATCTTGGTTACTGATCTGAACTACGCCGCCATCTTTGTTCAACACAATGTCTCAAAACTTAACAGGTTATGCGCCCAGCCACCGTCTTTTCTTTGACGGATCGGAATCTAAATTCGAATTGTGGCAGGTAAAATTTCTGGGATATCTAAAGATTCGAAAACTACACAAATTCATACAATCTCCAACAGAGAATCCAAACGACCCCGAATTTCTAAAAAAAAAAAAAAACGCGACTGTTTTTGCAGAACTGATTCAATGTTTAGACGATAGAAGTCTGTCTGATTATAAAAGACACATTGGATAATGCGTGGAAAGCATTGAACATATTAAGAGAACATTATTTATCAAAAAGGAAACCGAAAATAATATCCCTATATACAGAATTAACATCTTTGAAACATAACGAGGATGAAACGATTACCGACTACGTTATAAGGGCAGAAACAACCGCCAATGCCTTAAAACTCTCAGGTGAAATAATAAGCGATAGCTTGTTGATATCAATGACCCTCAAGGAACTTCCAGCCGATTTTAAACCGTTTACAACTGTTATAACTCAGAAAGACAAACCCATAAATTTCAGCGAATTTGAAGTGGCATTGCGCAGTTACGAAGAGACTAATCATATGCTCGTGGACAATAATAACTCCAGCAATATTATGAAGTTCAAAAATGCTTCTCGAAAGCAGATACCACCAAATTACGCACCTCACTGCAACGTATTCTCCAAAAGTGATTTTCCCAAGAAAAAGAATAAAATTATCTGCTATAATTGTGGACGACCCAACCACAAAAGTTTCCAATGCTCTAAAATGGACTCCATAAAAAACGTTGAGAACTTTGAGGGAGAACATACATTTCTATTCACATGTAATTTGACAATACCACAAACGGTAAAAACCTCCTTGTAGACTGTGGTGCTACAGCGCACGTTATTACCAAGGAATCTGATTTTATTAATTTTGATTCAAACTTTAATCCTCAAAGTCATTTTGTCGAACTTGCCGACGGTAGTCAAATAAATGATATAGTCTTGAAAAGAGGTGATGCTAAAATATCCCTAAAAAATAATAAAGGCGAAATCTGTAACTGTATTCTAAAAAAATGCTCTTCTCATACCTACATTTAAGCAAGACATATTTTCCGTGCAGGCTGCAATTAAACAAGGCGCGAATATACAATTTGGCCAAAATACATCAAAATTGACATACCCCAATGGAACTGTATTTGACATTAAAGAAAATGGCCGACTATATTATTTAAAAAGTATGGTTCCCTCAAAAACTGCCTGTCATGACTTGGAAACCTGGCATAAAATTCTAGGACACTGCAACACAGCTGATATTAAAAAATTACCAAATGTAGTCGAAGACATGAAAATAATACCTTCAGACGATCTCGCAAATTGTGATGTGTGTGCACAGGGGAAAATGACAAAAGATATAAGCCAAATGCCAGACAAAAAAGCTACGAAAATTCTCTCACTTGTGCATTATGACTGTGAGACTAACCGTAGCCCTCGGCGCAAGAGGGTCCGTGTGTGCCTGGCGTGTGGGGTGGTGGCTGATCCTGTGGTCGGGGCAGCGGAAAAAAGAGTTTCAAGATAGCGCCTGTCTGCTTTTATTAGAGACGGAATCTCGCAGGATCGCGCGAGATCTCGCGGGGATGCAAATTAGCTAGGCCATCTTGAGGAATAAAAATCGGTCCATTGGAGGTGCAAGGCAGTCGGGTTCTGACGTTCGTGGCGATCAGTACAGTGACCGTTGGGTTCCGTTTCTATTCGTGCAGTCAGCTGAGCTTTGTTAGTTACCTTCACGCCGTGGCTGTCATTGTTTGTTGGTTTGCTGTGTGTTGCCATGGTTCTTCAGTGAAACGCTTCGTCGCCCACGACGAGACTCCCTGTCTCCTACACAAGATACTCATACAAGCTATTCCGGCCCCCCCCCCACTCCGAACTTGGTTTTCTTTTCTTCAATGGCGGATAGGTTCGATCTAAAGTTGATACCGGAATTCGACGGATCCGACCCGGTACTCAGCTGGGTTGAGAAGGTCGAGTTACATTGTCAGTTATCCAGCGTGAAAAATGTCGAGCGCGTGATTCCTCTGCGGCTGACCGGCGGGGCCTTCGCTGTATATCAGCAACTCAGCGCTGAGGAGAAGTGTGACTACTCGAGTATCAAGGCGGCGTTGTACAGGGCGTTCGCCACTGACCCCGCCACTGCATGGGAGCAGTTTGAGACGAGGCCTATACGCTTGGGCGAAACTGTGGACGTGTATCTTGCCGAACTTAAGAAACTGACGGTGTTGTTCGGCGGTCTTCCCAAGAGGGCCCTAGCCTACAAATTCTTGTCAGGACTCCCCGCTGGAGCAAAGCAGCTCCTGCGAGCAACCTCTACCATGTCCTCACTACCGCTGAGTGACCTAGTGGACAGAGCCAGGACAATAATGAAGAATGACTCGACGGTGCAGGAACCGGTAGTCGCCGTCGCACAGGCCCCACCAAGTGGCGAAGGACCGTCTCAGCGACCCAGCCCGCAAGGTGATGTCATCTGCTACAGATGCAACAGGCGGGGCCACATGGCAAGAAATTGTAGAAGCCGGTCGACGGCTGTTCGCTGCTACCGCTGTAACAAGGCTGTGCACATGGCCCGAGACTGTGCAGGAAACGGGGACGGGGACAAGGGGGCAGTGCTGACCTCTTCCCCGAACAGAAAATAAACAAGGCGCTCCCTGTCATTCAGATCAGAGTTAATGACACGTTATGTTCAGCCCTCGTTGATTCCGGTTGCTCCCGCACCATAGTGTGTGCGGACTTCTGTCGGGCGTGGAAAAAGAAGAACGTCAGGATAACTACCATTACTGGAAAAATACGAATGTGTTGCGGCGTGGGTGTGGTACACATTCGCACAAGAACTGGGAACTCAGCCAACGTCGAAGCGCTGGTGACACGCGAAAAGCCGCTGAGTTTCGACCTGTTGCTAGGCTACGATGCCATCAAAGCCTTGGGCGGCGTGCGCATAACACGCGCTGGCATTGTAGAGTTTCAGGATAGGCCCCCGGTGTGCGCAGCACTAAGAGTCGACCAGCCGGACTTCAGTGCGGAATTCGACGACCAACAGAAGGCGTGGACCGCCACTTGGAGGTGGTCAGAAGACAAGGAACCGGCCAAACTACAAAACAAAGTGGCAGAGTACCGTATGCCCGACCAGATAAGGCCTGCATACGAAAGCGAGCTCCGTGAATGGATTAAGAACGGTTGGCTGATTCCATACCCCTACGACAAACTTGGACCCCCCAAGGGCCTGATACCGCTGATGGCAGTTGCCCAACCTAACAAGTCAAAGGTGAGGCTGGTAATGGACTACCGCGAGTTGAATGCGCACGTTGATGCGTTCACAGTGGACGCCGACGTCTGTGCCAGCAAGCTGCGAGAGTGGCGCCGGCAGGGGTCCAATGTGTCCCTACTGGACTTGAGAAAAGCATACTTGCAGGTCCGGATCGGCAAGGCGATGTGGCCTTTCCAGACAGTGATGTTTTCCGGGAAGAGATACTGTCTTACGCGACTTGGATTTGGGCTAAACGTAGCACCCCAGATAATGAAGGCTATCGTCAATGCCGTGTTGTCACAAGAAGAATGGATCAGAAAGGGAACATCGGCGTATATTGACGATATATACGTGAACGAAGATATTGTGTCATCTTCGCGCGTAAGATCCAAACTTGCCGAGTTTGGTCTAAACTGCAAGGACTCTGAGCGGCTTGAGGATGGTGCCCGCGTATTGGGCTTGAGCGTTCAAGAGGAGCGAGGGATCCTGAAGTGGAGGCATGGAACCGCAGTTCCCGACGTACCCGACGTTTACACAAGACGTGCCGTGTTCTCCCTGTGCGGGAAACTTGTGGGGCACCTTCCAGTATGCGGATGGGTTCGTGCGGCGACAGGCATCATAAAAAGGAGGGCAAATGCGGTCACTAAAGGCTGGGACGATGAGATAACCGACGAACTATTGGTTCGAATGTTAAAGGAGACCATCGCTAGTGTGAAAAAGAATCACCCCGCCACAGGGGACTGGTGCGTGCAGGGAGACAAACTGAGCGTGTGGGTGGACGCAAGTTCTCTAGCGATCGGTGTAGTTTTGGAGAAAGATGGGGCCGTAGTTGAGGATGCCTGCTGGCTGCGACCGGCGAATGATGCTGCCCATATCAACCTGGCAGAACTCGACGCTGTAATAAAGGCCATTAACCTGGCACTTCAATGGGAAGTGAAGAAACTGCGTGTGCACACTGACTCACTTTGCGTGCAGCACTGGGTGTCGGACACACTCACGAGCAAGGCCAGGGCACACACCAAGGCAGCCAGCGAAATGCTGATAAGACGGAGGCTGGAGACTGTGAAAAAACTGGTGACGGAGTACACCCTGTCTGTAGACGTAGTGCTCGTCACCTCGGACTACAACCTCGCCGACAAGCTCACTCGGGTACCACGGAGATGGTATGAGGCTATGAAGAAAGAAGCTAAGCCATTGCCTCTGCGTGCTGCCTCCGTCGAGGAGGACGAAATCAGGAAGATACATCACGACAGTGGGCACCATGGAGTACAACGGACCTACTACTTTGTGAAGTTGGCTAGACCATCAATACCAAAAAGCGCAGTAAGAGCAGTGGTCAGGGAGTGCCAAACGTGCCAGTCCATCGACCCCGCCCCAGCCAGATGGCGGAAAGGACAGCTGGGAGTGGACGCGACTTGGAGTCGGTTGGGTATGGATATAACCCACTACGGCAGCCAACACTTCCTCACGCTGATAGACTGCAGGTCAACAAGGTTCGCGATTTGGCGCCAATTAGCGAGGCAGGATTCCACCAGTGTCATCCACGAATTGGAATCCACATTCTACGAAAGGGGGCAGCCTGAGGAAGCCCTCACGGATAACGACACGGCGTTCTGCAGCAGGGAATTTAGGCATTTTATGGACAACTGGGGGATCCGCCTTCGACACCGATGCGCGTATGTGCCGAGCGGCAACGGCATAGCGGAGCGGTGCCACCGAACCGTGAAGAGGATCGCGGCCAGGAAGAAGTGTACGATCGCGGAGGCAGTTTACAGATACAACACAACGCCTAAGGACGCCGTGACTGGCGGCAGTGCGCCCGCTGATGCGATTCATCACTACCACGTGCGTGTCAAGGACGTTGAAGTGTGTCTACCCGACCAACAAGAACCCCAGGGGACGTACCAAGTGGGAGACACCGTCTGGGTGAAGCCACCCGGCGGCCGGTGCGCCAGCAGCTTTTGGAGAGGGCGGGTCACCGGCGTCATCAGTGAACAGGCCATACTAGTCGATGATACTCCGCGCCACGTAAGGGATGTCCGGCCCGCTCTAAGCGCTGACCAATCGGCGAGCAGTGGAAGTAGCGAGTCATCCGACGATGAGCGATGGATCCAACCCGTGCCCCACGAACCTGGTGGCTCAACTGCGAGCAGTGGAAGGAGTGAGTCATCCGACGATGAGCGATGGATCCAACTTGTGCCCCACGAACCTGATGACTCAACTGCGAGCTCTAATGCTGATGCTTCCGATGCCACTTCTGAGAGCTCCGATGAGGAAGTCCCGGCAATACCCCTCCGCAGGAGTGCTCGAATCAAACGGCCACGTCCGCCGTGTCACGTATGTGATCTGGAGACCAGGGGGGAGTGTGAGACTAACCGTAGCCCTCGGCGCAAGAGGGTCCGTGTGTGCCTGGCGTGTGGGGTGGTGGCTGATCCTGTGGTCGGGGCAGCGGAAGAAAGAGTTTCAAGATGGCGCCTGCCTGCTTTTATTAGAGACGGGATCTCGCGGGGATGCAAATTAGCTAGGCCATCTTGAGGAATAAAAATCGGTCCATTGGAGGTGCGAGGCAGTCGGGTTCTGACGTCCGTGGCGATCAGTACAGTGACCGTTGGGTTCCGTTAGTGACCGTTGGGTTCCGTTTCTATTCGTGCAGTCAGCTGAGCTTTGTTAGTTACCTTCGCGCCGTGGCTGTCATTGTTTGTTGGTTTGCTGTGTGTTGCCGTGGTTCTTCAGTGAAACGCTTCGTCATCCACGACGAGACTCCCCGTCTCCTACACAAGATACTCATACAATGACTTAGCAAGTCCGATCAGCCTGATGGGGAGAAACAATCTAAGGTACGTTTTGAACTTTATTGATGATTTTTCCGGTTTAATTATGGTTTATTTTCTAAAAACAAATCCGACACTATCCTCGCCACTAAGAAATATTTAGCTGATGTTGCCCCGTATGGTTCAGTAAAATGTATTCGCTCAGACAATGGGACTGAATTTACTAGTAAAGACTTTGAACTTCTATTAATTAACCACCGTATTAAACACGAGAAATCGGCGCGTACTCCCCCTTCCAAAATGGCGCAGCTGAAAGGAGATGGCGAACCCTTTTTGAGATGACAAGATGCCTACTTCTCGAATCAAAATTAGCGCATAGTTTATGGACATATGCTTTAATGGCAGCAGCATATATCAGAAATAGATCGTTCAATAAGAGGCTAGAAAAAACGCCGTATGAAGCGTTTTGCGGTGTAAAACCTAAAATGAACAGAATGCATCTATTTGGTTCTGATTGTTTTGCATTTTTAGAAAACACCAGTAAACTAAATACTAAAAGCGAAAAAGGTACTTTCGAAGGTTACGATAGAAATAGCCCGGAATACTTAATCTACTTTGCAGCTCAAAATGCCATAAAAAGGGTTGGATGTGTAAAATTCAATGATACATTAAATTAAAAAAATGGCGATCCAGTGAATGAAAAACGTGAAATATTGCCTAGCATCTTAATCGATCACAATGAAAATATTAATAACGACGACAATTACAGTAGAACTTCTGACGAAAACAGTAACCAGACACGTCGATACCCAATAAGGGAGCAAAAAAGGCCAGACTTCTTACAAATTGAAAAGATACAAGATTACGCCGTGGATTACTGTTATTCGTTGAACAGTGCACCAGAAAGTTATAATGAGGCGATTAATTCAGAAAATCACCAAGAATGGGAAGAAGCTATGGTATCCGAATTGAAAGCTTTATCTGAAAATAACACATATGAAATAGTGGCAAAACCAACAGATAAAAATATAATTTCTTCACCTTGGGTTTTTTCCAAAAAAAATCACAGCTTCTGGCAGTGAAACTTTTAAAGCAAGATTTGTGGCAAAAGGTTTCTCACAAATTCCTGGAGTGGAATATTGTGTAACATTTTCACCAGCGACAAATTTAATGACAATTAGAATTTTATTATAACTTGCCACTCAATACAATTTAAAAATACATCAAATGGATGTAAAAAATGCTTATTTAAATGCTCCGATTGACTGTGAAATCTACATTTACCTTCCAGAGGGATTTAAAATGAAAAATAAAAATTGGGTGTGGAAATTAAATAAATCGTTATATGGACTAAAACAAAGTGCACACAATTGGAATTTAACACTCCATAATTATTTAATAGAACAGGAATTCAAACAATGTCCCGTAGACATGTGCATGTATACCAAAAATGTAGGTAATAAATTGTTGATTTTGGTTTTTTGGGTTGACGATATATTACTCACCTAAAACTGTGACAACACTTTAAGAGATGTTAAAAATGAATTAAATAAAAAATTTAAAATGGCCGATCTTGGACGACTGTCATGGTTCCTCAGTATAAAATTTACCTGTGAAAATGAAACTATAACTATGAACCAATCACGATACATTGAAAAAAATCAGCTCAAGTTCGGAATGCAAGATTGTAAGCCGCGTTCAACTCCCGTCGAAATGGACATAAATAAAAATATAGGGACCGAAACAAAAGTCATAGATAACCGAATATACAGGGAAAAGGTAGGGAGCCTCATCTACTTGATGTCCGCAACTAGGCCTGACATATGTTACACTGTAACAAAGCTATCTCAAAACTTATCGAAACCGACAATTAAAGACCTTAATCGTGCAAAACAAATCCTTCGTTACCTAAAAGGAACCAAGGAACAATCTTTAAGATTTAAAAAATCTACATATCCTCTAAATTTAGAAGGCTTTTCGGATTCAGATTGGGTTAACTCTGAGGATAGAAAAAGTATAGCGGGGTATTGTTTTAGACCGTCAAAGACTGGACCTATGATCTCTTGGAAAACTAAAAAGCAACAAATTGTTGCCCTTTCTACTTGTGAAGCAGAATATGTGGCTCTTACTCATTCCGCGCAGGAGACAATTTTTCTGAACACCCTTCTAAAATCTATTTTAAAACCAGATCTAAGTAAAAAACCTATAGTAATTCATTGTGATAATCAGAGCAGTATCTTATTAGCAAATAATTCTATGATTCATCAAAGGTCGAAGCATATTGATATCAGATATCATTTTATAAGGGATGAAATAAGTAAAAAATCTATTACTCTTACTTATGTGACGTCTGAAAATAATATAGCCGACATTTTCACTAAACCTATAAAAAGAATAAAATTAAGACATTTTATAACCAAACTTTTTGGAATCTAATTATGAATAAATCTCTTTTCAGAAACCCAAAAGGAGAAGCATGAACAGTTAAAATCACACCAAAAAAAACAAAAAAAAAAAAAAAAAAACAATTTAAATTATATAAAAATAAAAAATAAATGCTAAAACAATAAAGAAAACAATAGTACTTATGAAGCAAACTACCATGGAAGAGAGGGTGTGTTTTTTTTAATTTAGTTTAGTCTGTACTTTTAGTACTCGTGCACTTAACGAACTGTGCTGAAATAACATTTAGAAAGCCATTCTTAGCATGAGGAGAGCGTGTTTTGTAACGCTTCTGAACTTTCAACTAACAATTTAATATAAAAAGTTTTCGTAAAACTTTAATTTAACTTGAGAATACTATTTTTTTTTTACATAGGCATCATCACATTATCAAGGCCAAGAGGCCACTCAAGGATAAGGGTTAAAGAGTGTACAGCAGAAATTGGACAATATAGTAATCATTAGTAATGAAAATTCGGTAAATTTGATAACTTATATGGAACGGCTCATCAAGAACTTATTTACGTTAGACTTGAAGACAACCATATTGTAGTCAGCCGGAAAGCAGGAAAACGGAAGACAATTCCACAGGCGTGCAGTTCTAAGAAAGAAGCTTTGTTCATGGAATCTACGTTTAGGTTTAGGCACAGATAAAGAGTGGGGGAAATTATTGATAGTGTTTACAGCTAGACGAGTGTTTCTTGTGAAAGTTTGGCGAAGGGGGACCATAGATTGAAGCTCAGTTGAACACTTTCCATGAAAATAACGATACATCAGAGACAAACTCGCAACATCTCTTCTATGAGATAGAGGTTGCAAGGAGGAGAAAAGGACATCTCCTACGAGGCTACGAAGTCTATTTTGAACTCTATCAAGGCAGGACAAGTCCTTTCTAGCAGCTCCTGCCCAAATGTGGCAACAGTATTCCATCCTTGGACGTACCTGGCTCTTATATAGGTAGAGAATAGCATCAGCAGTGAGATATCTACTGGATCGATAGAAAGATCCGACCATTTTTCCAGCGGTCTTGGCAACAGATTTGATATACGTGTTCCATTTAAAATCAGGAGTAATGGTCAAGCCCAGAAGCTTGTCAAAACTTGAGGCCTCCTGAAGACGAGAGCCATTCATTTCAATTGATGACAAATGTGGATTAGAATGTTGATGATGTAAAGAGAGAAGCTTGGTTTTAGATGCATTAAAAGTAACCAGCCACTCCTTCCCCCATTGTACTACGTGCTCAAGATCAGAGGAGAGAGAATTGGAGAGAACTTGGTCGTTTACTGTCTTAGATGTGCTACCATAAATGGTAGTGTCATCAGCATAAATGTCTACAAATGATGTAAGGATGTGATTTGGAAGATCATTAATGTAGATCAGGAAAAGAGTTGGGCCCAGGATGGGCCCCTGAGGGACACCGGCATTAATACTGTGAGCTTCTGATTTTTGCCCCTCAACTACTACTCTTATGAAACTATCAGAAAGAAATGATTTAATAATTGAGAAGACATTTCCAGCTATACCATAGCTACAGATCTTATGAAGTAAACCTTTATGCCATACCCTATCAAAGGCCTTAGATATGTCAAGAGCAATTGCCCTAGAAAGGTTGCCTCCGTCGAGACATTTGCTAATCCTATGAGATATAACTGTAAGCACATCTGCTGTAGATCTAGCAGAATGGAAACCATATTGAGTGTTACTAAGAAGGTTATTTTTGCTGAGATGGTTGATTACTTCTCTATTTAACACAGATTCCAGCAACTTACTCATGATGCACAGGAGACTTATTGGCCTGTACTGAGAGGGGGATGAGCGATCACCTTAATTCTTAAATACAGGGCATACTGATGAAATTTTCCAGGGAGATGGGAAACTATTCTCCTTAAGACAACGTTTAAACAGTTTTGTAAGTATGGGCGCTAGTTCAGTTTTTTGAGTACTATAATTGGAATACCGTCAGGGCCAGTTGCTTTACTGGAATCAAGGTTTTTGATTAGCTTGGCAACATCATGTGCAGATATACGTATATCACATAGTGTGTTTTCTGATACAGGAGGAAATATTGGGGGTTGGCGGCCTTGGTCGCAAAGGGTAGAATTAGCTGCAAAGTTCTTGGCAAAGAGTTTGGCTTTGTCTGATGCTGACGAGATTACCTCAGGTCCATTGATAATAGTTGGGATAGAGCGCACGCTTCTGTTCAGGATTCTGTTTGCTATTTGCCAAAACTTTTGCCAAATGAGCAATATTTTGGATTTTTTATTTAAAAATAGCATGGTTTGCTAAGTGCATAAGCACCATACTTTCATCTATAGATGACAATAGTTTTTTTATGCTTATTCAAACATTAATTTTATGCAGTCGCATGCCTTGAATTAAATATCTACCATGCACCAAATCATTTTCAAATAAATACAAAATACAAGAAACACGCCGTTCAATTTACTTCTTATTTAGCATTTTTTACGCTCTTTTGCCAAGTTTGTTTACTTTCAGGAAACTGGTTTAGAATGCCGAATAAACGAATATTTAGATACTCAAACGTTTTAAAATTAAATCACTAGTTTTATAAATGGTTTATTATAAGTACTCCCTATTTATTTCTCCTCCAAAATGATACAATATTAATTTGATTTTTGAAAAAATCCAAAATATCGCTCATTTGTTTACGTTAAAAAGCTGAACACGTGCTAACTATATGTTGCAAAATACTTCTGAATATTTAAAATATTCAAACATAATTTTTACAAATTAATGTACAGAAATGGTTTCTTATCGCTTATATTGAAATTGAAGCAGTACAGAGTCAAACAACTTTCATCCATTGACTCGCACATTTTCGCCGTGTTCACGGTTCACACAATTTTGTCCAAAAGACTCCCGAGGTGTCAATTTTCTTTCGCCTTTTTGCAAATAAAGCCAGGTACAATTTCTTAGCACAAAAAATTTACAGAAAATTTCATAAACTTTAATTTAATATCACATTTGCCAGGGTTATTATGAATAGTTAATTCACTAGAAGTAAATTAAATGAGAAAAAAAAATTTTTTAAGAATTTTGCATATTTTTTTTTATATTTGTTGTAATTTTTATACATAAATAAAGATCACTCTTTGCTTAATTTTATGCTATTTATAGTTTTTCTATTGGTCGAATGGTAAAAATTTGCGACAGTTTTAAATAAGGGGTATGATTTTCTTGATTTTTAAAAAATTAGCAGCTAGCGTTCCATGTCAAAATGTTATCACTTTTGTTGGTGCTATTAAGATAAATCAGTAAAATTGAATTTTCATTCAACAAATACAAAATAAACAACATCCGAAAGAGGAAGATCTGCTCTTTCATTTAATAAATATTTTATCCAAAAACAAATTCAAACAAATGAAATACAGGCTGGTGAACATAACCTAAAGTTGACCATTTTTTACGAATTCAACTCATTTTTCAGGTTGCTGCCGATACCCAATATAATCCAACTGACAAAAATCCCAATACCTATGTTAAAAACGCTTTAATCACATTGACTAATGCATACCCATTAACCCTTATCCTCGAGTGGCCTCCGGGCCTTGATAAGTGGTGATTCCTTTGTAAAAAAAAAAAAAAAAATTCCATCCTGTTTATGGAAGGTGTAGGTGATCTTGTGGTTAACGACACAAACTGCTATTACAGTAATATATTTTTGGAACAAGTTGTGTAAATAGCAGTAGTGTAGAACATTTTAAGATTGAATTAGATAAACTCGGAAATGTTAAAATGGGGGAAATAAAGCAGAACTTAAAAGAACTATTAGATAGAATAATAAATAAAATTAGGTCTGTTATATTAAGATTGCATAAAATGTTCGAAAAGAAAAAAAAACGTTTAAGACAGTTACAAAGGGAGGCAACCCAAAGAAGCAAAAATCTATATAATGCTATTCTTAATTTGGTTCGTACGTATGCTTTTACCTTCTATACCCATTTTTAAAACATAGATTGCGTAATCATTAAAGATGAAATGCAAATTAAAAAAGAATTGTTGCTAGGGTTTAATTTATTTAATTTTGATTAATATTTAGTGGTTACAATTTTAAATAATTAAAAGTAATATTCGTTTTATTTATTTAAACAACATTTAGCTGATAATTATTTTTAAGAGAATATTTATTTTAAGATTTAAATAAAGTCAACACATTTATTCTTTATTAAAAGAATATTTACTTGATAGTGTTATTTATTTTTACAGAAAAGGGGATTTTTAAAAAATATTGAACTTCACATGCATTACTTCAAGAGTAATATTATTTTGAGGAGTAAATTATAAAGATAGCAACCATCATGATGGAGTACTGTTAGCATTACTAGTACTCATCATATTCAGTTTCACATCCATTAAATGGCTTTGAGAAATTTATTTCTGAACAGATCTTTAGGTATCCATCTTTTGCTCAAGTCCATTTTCTCAACACCTCCATAATTTTTATACAAATTTATCTTTTAAATATGATCATAAAGAAAAGAAAAATCAATTTGCCTGGGATTTGTCTTTTTAATTAACAATTTATAAACAGATAGCAACTTTTTGAAAAGTAAGTCTGTTCCTCCAAAGAATAAGCCAGTAAGCAACACATAATGATGAAAAAAAAACAGTCCTGCCATTATTGGTATTTATTAATTCTAAACATTTGTGCACAATTTAAGATAATATTCCTAAACAAAACTTTTTGTTATATTAAAATCAAAACAATTATTGTATAAAAACAAATACAATAACAAAATATACTTAAGTAATAAAGTATCCTTTTACACAGCAATATGCAAATTAGTTAACTTTACTACTCAGAAATAACCAAACTTTCGCATTTATCATTTAGAAAATCTTATTCCTGAAACAAATTTCCAATTTCATTTTCAATTATTTTTCTCTATTGAGGAGTATAAACAAAGGAGTATGAAATCAACATTATTCTGCTTAGTTTTTCAAAATAAAGTTTTCAACTTACAAGAGCTTGTAATTGTCACAATCCGTTTTGTACTTGATGGTCCTGAACCTCCATACGTGATCGGCTCCATCCAAACAAGATAATCATTCGGTGACAATTTAGAACTTTCAAAATTTCTTTGACTTCTTTGCGCCCTTTTCACTGTTACTCTTTCTGGAAAAAACGAGAGACAACAGATTTACATAGAACTAAAGGGAATCAAGTTCGGATTCAAATAATTGAAATAAAATCAAAATTAGCAATTGCTGAAATTTTTATGGCATATTCTTTTCCGATTATTTATTTTATTTAGTGCGAAAGTTTGAACAGGATTCTGTTTATTGTTTTATGATAATTTAAAAGTCTCAAAATATAATGGCAGAATGGACCAAAGCTGCACGTTTCCAACCGAAAGTCTCTAGAAAACACCTGTTATCTTGAATAAGTCTCTCGCAACAAATGACGTGGATGCTAGAGAGATTCTATGTTCTCTCCATCTTATGTAAACCTCAAAATAATAAATTGAAATCAGCTTCATTGCATCAAACTTTTTAAAATTTAAACTTTTTGTCATTCAAAGCTTTTCTTTACTGGTATACTATTTTTTTATTTGCAATATACTAAATATTTTTTTATTTGCAATATACTAAATATTTTTTTATTTGTAATATACTAAATATTTTTTATTTGCAATATACTAAATATTTTTTTAATTGCAATATACTAAATATTTTTTTATTTGTAATATACTAAATATTTTTTATTTGTAATATACTAAATATTTTTTTATTTGCAATATACTAAATATTTTTTATTTGCAATATACTAAATATTTTTTTATTTGCAATATACTAAATATTTTTTTATTTGTAATATACTAAATATTTTTTTATTTGCAATATACTAAATATTTTTTTATTTGCAATATACTAAATATTTTTTTATTTGTAATATACTAAATATTTTTTTTTTGCAATATACTAAATATTTTTTATTTGCAATATACTAAATATTTTTTATTTGCAATATACTAAATATTTTTTATTTGCAATATACTAAATATTTTTTTATTTGCAATATACTAAATATTTTTTATTTGCAATATACTAAATATTTTTTTATTTGCAATATACTAAATATTTTTTTTTTTGCAATATACTAAATATTTTTTATTTGCAATATACTAAATATTTTTTATTTGCAATATACTAAATATTTTTTTATTTGCAATATACTAAATATTTTTTTATTTGTAATATACTAAATATTTTTTATTTGCAATATACTAAATATTTTTTATTTGCAATATACTAAATATTTTTTATTTGCAATATACTAAATATTTTTTATTTGCAATATACTAAATATTTTTTTATTTGCAATATACTAAATATTTTTTGTTTGCAATATACTAAATATTTTTTTATTTGTAATATACTAAATATTTTTTTAATTGCAATATACTAAATATTTTTTATTTGCAATATACTAAATATTTTTTTATTTGCAATATACTAAATATTTTTTTATTTGTAATATACTAAATATTTTTTATTTGCAATATACTAAATATTTTTTATTTGTAATATACTAAATATTTTTTGTTTGCAATATACTAAATATTTTTTTATTTGCAATATACTAAATATTTTTTTAATTGCAATATACTAAATATTTTTTTAATTGCAATATACTAAATATTTTTTTAATTGCAATATACTAAATATTTTTTTAATTGTAATATACTAAATATTTTTTTATTTGCAATATACTAAATATTTTTTTATTTGCAATATACTAAATATTTTTTTAATTGTAATATACTAAATATTTTTTATTTGTAATATACTAAATATTTTTTTATTTGCAATATACTAAATATTTTTTTAATTGCAATATACTAAATATTTTTTTAATTGTAATATACTAAATATTTTTTATTTGTAATATACTAAATATTTTTTTAATTGCAATATACTAAATATTTTTTTAATTGCAATATACTAAATATTTTTTTAATTGTAATATACTAAATATTTTTTATTTGCAATATACTAAATATTTTTTATTTGCAATATACTAAATATTTTTTTATTTGCAATATACTAAATATTTTTTTAATTGCAATATACTAAATATTTTTTTAATTGCAATATACTAAATATTTTTTTAATTGCAATATACTAAATATTTTTTTAATTGTAATATACTAAATATTTTTATTTGTAATATACTAAATATTTTTTTAATTGCAATATACTAAATATTTTTTTAATTGCAATATACTAAATATTTTTTTAATTGTAATATACTAAATATTTTTTTAATTGCAATATACTAAATATTTTTTTAATTGTAATATACTAAATATTTTTTATTTGTAATATACTAAATATTTTTTATTTGCAATATACTAAATATTTTTTTATTTGCAATATACTAAATATTTTTTTATTTGCAATATACTAAATATTTTTTATTTGCAATATACTAAATATTTTTTATTTGTAATATACTAAATATTTTTTTATTTGTAATATACTAAATATTTTTTTATTTGTAATATACTAAATATTTTTTTATTTGTAATATACTAAATATTTTTTTATTTGTAATATACTAAATATTTTTTTAATTGCAATATACTAAATATTTTTTAATTGTAATATACTAAATATTTTTTATTTGCAATATACTAAATATTTTTTTATTTGCAATATACTAAATATTTTTTTAATTGCAATATACTAAATATTTTTTATTTGTAATATACTAAATATTTTTTTAATTGCAATATACTAAATATTTTTTATTTGCAATATACTAAATATTTTTTATTTGCAATATACTAAATATTTTTTATTTGTAATATATTAAATAAATTTTATTTTTAATCACAATATATCAAATATTTCTAAAATATCTTTTGGAATTTTTTAGATTAACATTGATAATTATTATTTGAATTTGTTTTTCTCATGTTGGATGTTATTGCTACAATGCTTCAGCCAATGTAACCTCCAACCTTTTCAAGGTGTGTCTCATTTGTATGGATCTGTGATACAATGGATACAAGTACTAAATGATAATTCCACGTGACAGTTTTCTAGAGGTTAAAGGTTCAATCCTCAGTATGGGCAATACTAAGCATATAATTAAGAATTATTCAAAACTTCTGAGAGCAAGAAACCTCTGCAGATTAAATAATGAGTCCTATTAAATATTCTATACAGATTCCCCCAAGCCCAACTTAAAGATTTTCAAGTTAGACAGGATGAAAGTAAAAATGGTCAACGGCTATATCGGCTGAAATACTGTGAGAATACCATCCAAAATAAGAACAAAAAAGTCTGAATGATTTGAATCATAAATTATTGAAAAGAGCAAAAGAAATAATATTCACGCAATACAAACCATTGCATAATGAATGATTGAAAGCCACACAATATTTGATTTGGTATTCAATAATGAAAGCCTTTTCATTCATGCAGTTATAAGAGTCCCAAACAACCTGTAGCTTGTCAGACATTGATTGCACTGAAAATCCAGTTATTGGTGTCCGAGGTTCTAAAAAACGAGAATGTTAAGAATTAATAATTAAAATGGATAAAATTAAGTGAACAAAAGAGTTTTACACCACTTGTCTAGAATCCTTATTGTAACTCAGATCAAAATCCATTACAGGATGTTTTTCATAAAAATGTCTTCAGAAATTGAAATTCAGAGAAGCTTAATTCACGTCTAATGATACAAATTTGATAAATTGTAATTTTCAAAAGATTTCCACCGCCTTTTTATCCACTTTACGTGAACCTAAATTAAATTACATGTAGCCCACATTCCGATCCCTCATACATAGCCATGTTCTAAAATTCATAATAATTGGTAAATTAGTTTAGGATTAAATCCGGTTTTACAAAAAATACACACACATATATATATATATATATATATATATATATATATATATATATTATAGCTGTTTTGAAAGCTTTCCAATTGGATTATGTGCATCATCACGCTGGACTTATTTTAGAATCCATTCTCTCTAAAGAACTATTGTGCATTTCAGATCAACTTGAGAGAATTTTCATGTAAGCTGAAATATTATATGCTGTTTGTTTTTATATTTTTTTACATATCCAACATTTTTTCACTCTTTATTTAACAATTTATAACTACAATAAATTGCGATTTCACTTAATGCCTTAACTAGCAAATTCTAGCATTGTTACAAATATAATCTGCTGATTTCTTTGTCCTCTGATGAGAAAAATAACAAGAATAGCATTCTTTGAAACTCTGCGGAATAAGGACTTTGTAAATTGTTGTTTTTTTTTAGTATTCAATCGAACAATGAATTTTGATTGTAAAGTTCAACTTACAGTTTTAATTTTCTTTCTCTTATAATAAGCTCTACTCTCTATTGCGTATTGAGCTTTTTTAATTCGGTTGGGATTACATTTTCTATATATAAATACTGTTATTTATATTAGTTTGAGGTTTACCATTGCGTATATCAGGTAAACACTACATCCCTTTGTTTTCATTAATATATATGTATATATATACACACACACATATATATGTGTATATATATATATATACATATATATATACACACAGCAAAATCAGGTTGACTAGTAACCAAGCAAAAAAAGCCCTAAGCAAAATTCATCCCAAAGCAGCAAGACTAAAGCTGGCTTGCCAGGACACTATATATATACAAATGTAGGTAAATTTGGGCATATTTTATTGGTTTGAAAATATAGGTTCTTTTTTTACCAATTGTCATAAAATTTTAACCATAGAATAGTATTATAATTTTCAAAAAAATTATCATGTAGTTTCTATCCCAAAGATATGAGCATTTCAATATTCAATTTGGCTATGAGTATATATATATATATATATATATATATATATATATATATATATATATATATATATATTGGCAATTTTATAAGCTCCAAATCTCAGCGACTACTGATCAGAATTTAACAAATAAAGGCTCATTGGAAAGAGGACATTTGTCCTTAGGCTCACACATTAAGGGGATCATTCATCATCCAGAGCCTATTTTCGGCACTTTTTTACAGCCACAAAAAAAGTAATTTGTTTTCCTAATTTTGCATATGAATATCTGATATTTCTCCAAAACCTCTGGGTTTGATGGGAGTTTAAACTTGCTGCTATAGTTTCAAATGATCTGAAATAACAGCAAGGGGAGACTTGATTCCAAATATTTCTCATATGTCATAGCTCCCCTCTTTGCTTTTCATACATAAAGTAAATTTCACAGTGTAAAAGACTTATTTGATACTGGAACTATTCATAATCGTACCTTATTTCTAAAAGAGGGGAGATATGACATATGAGAAATATTTGGAATCAAGTCTCCCCTTGCTATTATTTCAGATCATTTGAAACCATAGCTGCAAATTTTAGTCTCCCCTCCATAAAGGCCAGAGGTTTTGGGGAATATATATATATATATATATATATTCCCCACAACAATAACAAAATAACAACAATAACAAAATCTAAATTTATAAGCGATAAAAATAAACAGTATAATCAATCTAGGGATTATGGCCTAACGGTTAAGGCACCGGACTGTGGTAAACATGGTCTGAGGTTCGATCCCTAGAAATAGTTAAACTACGCTGATGAGAGGTAAAAACCTTGAAACACGCGTGTACGTAGATTACTGTTTTAAAAATAATAAAATAAAAAAAAATATATATATATATATATATATATATATATATATATTGTGAATTTAGACAGCATGTTTTCATTCAGACAAGTATTATTAAATAGATGGAGTGTTTTTGCTTAATGGGCTTTTTTTTTTGTAATTTTTTAAAGTTTTCGAATTGTCGTTCTTATTTCTCGGTCAAAGAAAGTTCCATCGTCATCTTCATCAGTTTTTTTTCTTTTGGTTGTTTTTTCAACTGATTTTCATCAGCCAGTTTTTGATTAGTGTTTCATAAAAAATCTGGATGTTTTTATATGCTTCGGTTAAAATTACATTTAAATTTCTTGAACTAGTGAAGCGTCTTGTGTCAAAAAATTACATGTTTTTTAACGTGTTGAGAACGTGGCTAAAATAAATGTACAATGGTTTAAAGGTGTGATTTACAAAATGGTATGGAAGTTAGTTTTTTTTAATGATTTGTAACTTTACATTACAAGATCTATATAGATATACATATTTAACCATATGTGCATAAGCACTTCAAAATGTCACTAGTATTTTCAAATTTACATTGTTAATTTTTTCCTAAATTTTTTTTCATATTACACTGGAATATTATATATATATATATATATGGTATTCATTCATTAAATATTAATAATTACTACAATCACCATGATAACATCACAACATAATTCATATCTACTATGGTTATTATTAACAATCATTAAGCAATTATTTTAATTTTATGAATTTTAACTGTGAAAATTAAATTATACTAAATATTTTGATGATTTAACAGGGTTCTTCTTATATTTCAAGGTTGCGTTTTACTATCGGCTCCCATTTTCTTGGCAATCATCATTTTCTTTGGGATGCAACTTCCAGAACTTTGCATGGACAACTTATAAAGTTTAGACTTTTTCTAAGTTTGTTTTCTATCCCAAACTGCTCTCTTTCTTACTCCTCATTATATTTCTGTTTCTCTTTTTTCCCATTTTTGTTTCTTTTACTTATTTTTCTTTTTTAGTAATCCCCAATATTTTATTTTATACAGATATATTTTTATATATTTTTTTTAGTTTTTATCTTCATTTTTTTTTTCTATTGGCATATATATATATTTCTTTATATATTTATTTTTATATTTTTCTATATATTTTTCATTTCTAATCTAGATGTTCTTAAACAAGTTTTTGTTTTTATATCTTTATATTTGTATCATGCAGGCTTTTCTCCTCTTCTGATGAGAAGCATTTAGCTCGAAATGCCAAAGCTGAGGTTTTATCACATTTTGTCTTCTGTCTTCTTATTGACCTGATGATGCAATACATTTCTATATAACTTTTATTCCTCATTTTTAATTTATTATATGAATTGCTTCTTTTAAACGAATGTGTAGAGCTTTTACTATCTGGATAGGTTTGCTTTGTTAAAGGTAATATTTTTATTAGGTTCATATATATATATATATATATATATATATACTTTGCTATCTTTTCGGTGACTGAACAGAATACTTTGGAGTACATTTCCAACAGTATTTGAGCAATAGTACCTCAGATTTGTTCCTTAAATTCAACCATACTACTAATCTTAACAAACAGTGAAAAGTCAAGAAGGATCAGATTTTGTAAATGAGTTGACTTCTCAAATGCCAGACAATCTCACACAAGTACAGCATAATGTGTTGGTGCTTTATACAGACTTTCTGTATCTGTTCTCTTGTTGTAATGACATCCAAAATACTTTGTGCAGTGTCACTTTATCATTACCTCTGATCTCATACATTTATGAAATAGATTGTTTTGGCCTTACTATTCCTGTAGTAATAACAGTATCCAAAAATGAGACCACTGGATCCATTTTGGTTTTCTGCAGCCACAGCAAACATGTAATCTTTCGGCTGATCCAACTGCAAAATAACTGAACTTTTGTTGGCATCAAAAATCCACCACTGAAGATCAACCTAGAAGAAAAAAAAAAAAGGAATCTCATACAAAATCATTCGATGATTTATGATTAAAATTGTTGAAAAAAAAGAAAAAGTCGCAACAAATACAAGGAAAAAAGTGAATGTTCAGTTCATAGAAATGTATTACATTTTGTTTAACATGTTGGCATGAGTTGGACGGCTTTAAGAAATTGACCTCTCACAACTGTGACAACTTTCATTATAAGCCCAGTCGCATATCCATTGATCCAATGAGAACCAGTGTGTCAATATGATTTTTGAAATCTGCATTTTTTTTAGTTCTATTTATGCTTATAGTTAATAGACCAATAAAGAAAAAATTCAGTTCATTATAAAATGTGCTCTGATGAACTCTTAGCACTTGTGCCCCCTTGACATATGCAAGAGAACTCTTAACTTGGAATGACCGCTGACAATCAACAGCAACGCTGATACGGACTCAAACAATAATGCAAACAAGGACTCAATCAATAACGCCAATACAAACACAAACGATAACATTAACGTGAACTATGACGCCACTGACCAATGATTCGACCGTCATCTTTATGTGGGCAAAGGCAAACTTTATGCCTCAAAGGGTGTCCAGTGAATGCACACACACACACACACCAATCATTTCCACACACGCCCATCAAAGTCCTTCCTGATCTCAACGTTACACAGATGGCAATGCGGTAAAGACCATTTCTGTCTGGTGCTCCATCTTAATGGTACGGTCTCAGGTACCTCTTCCATGGTATTCCATTTGGATGTGTCACTCAACGCTTCCTTTTCTGGTTCATCAGGTGCATCACTCTTTAAAACATGTTCTTCATACAGCATCAGGAAATCATCATCTAAGGAAGCTATATGGTCATTGATAGAACAATCCTCTCTGCACGTTAGCTTGGTGGAAGGCCTATATTTGAGGAACATTCTGTCCCTCATCCACAACGCACACAGGTTTTCTGGGTTCTGTCAATATATAAATGCAGTCATCACTGTAGTACCATTGTAAACTGACTGGCTTGGTTATTGTGAGATTTGACAAGCCTCACATCAATCTGCAGCTCATATTCAGAAAGTAACTCTGAGTGTTGTAAGCCAATGTTTGATCAACATTCCAGATGCTGTTTTGGTGCACATGCTTGCCTGTCCGGACAAGGTATCAGCTACCCAGGGACGTACTCATGCAGAGTTAGTCTGAAAATATATCATTTCTGCTTTTCACTGCAATACATGGTTCACAGCTCATAGAACAGCATTGAGCTCAGCCAAGTTGATGTGTTTTTCTACATTTAAACCGATTAGCTTGTGTTCTTTCATGGAATCATTGCCCTCTACAATTACACCGATGACTAAGGAACCCATACACTTACATCTTGTTCACTAATACACCAGTAACTTTTCACTGGATTGCCTTGGGTTATTCTTGTACTAATGTCCGCAATCATTTAGGTCCTGCACTTCATTATCCTATTCAGTTGTTACTGTGTTCACCGTTCATTTCACAGATGCTGTGTCGACATGTAACCAACCACATATTGTGAAACAACCAGTCAGAGTAAGTTTATCGGGGACGACCAGCAGTTCCCTTCTACGATGCCAGTGAAGTTTTCCAGTTATTCTGGGATCTTACTGTCCAGACTGAACTGCTCCAAATGTTCTTCGACACATGGAATACACGCTCTCATTCGCAAAAATACTGTTGAGGTAGCTGCATCGATGATCTCAATCTTCGAATGGAAGTTACAATGGCATGCAAGTTTTTACTGTTTGAATGTTGTCTAGATTTCTACAACAGATTTACAGTATTTTTTGCACTGAACAATCAGAAAATGGCATCAGTTTCTCTCCATCGTCTCAGATTTTTGTACTAAATTTGGAAAAATAAATCAGATTTGGAAAAATAAATCAGATTTGGAAATATAAATCATCTTGTGACAAAATTGATCACATTTTTGTGGCATTATCAGCTGATTTTTTTGTCAACACATTTCATCCTAAATTTGTTTTGCCAACAACATATATTGATTACATTATAGAAACATTGATTACATCATAGAAGCATCGATTACTGTAAACCGAATGATGGGCATCAATAAAAGGTATTAATAAATATAATAATCAATAAAAGGTATTAATAAATATAATAATCAATAAAAGGTATTAATATATACATAATAATCAATAAAAGGTATTAATATATAGATAATAATCAATAAAAGGTATTAATATATAGATAATAATCAATAAAAGGTATTAATATATAGATAATAATCAATAAAAGGTATTAATATATAGATAATAATCAATAAAAGGTATTAATATATAGATAATAATCAATAAAAGGTATTAATATATAGATAATAATCAATAAAAGGTATTAATATATAGATAATAATCAATAAAAGGTATTAATATATAGATAATAATCAATAAAAGGTATTAATATATAGATAATAATCAATAAAAGGTATTAATATATAGATAATAATCAATAAAAGATATTAATATATAGATAATAATCGATAAAAAATAAATACACATAAATTTCATGTTGCTTCACTTTTGTTCAAACTCCAGAGCTTGAACTTCTATTTCTTCAAACTCCTGGAATGTTCAGCGGCAGGGTGGTTTCTTTTCAACTACCAACAGTAGTCAGCAATCATGACTGTATCCCAGGGATATATACCTGGTCTCCATCTCTTTCAGGTCTTGACGAAATATCCCCTCCTGCTAGTCACTCAGTGAGCCCAGGTTCTCAGGAAACTGGTCCATATGTGAAAATACAAGGTGCCTTCAATAAGTTTCCAGACTTTTTTTGTACAGGCATTTAAAACTGTCGTAGGCTCTTGAAAATTCAGTAAGTTATTGCTATACATCTTATGAGATGATTGACCAATTTTTATGACTTCAAGCTCAAAAGAACAGCTACAGCAGGAATTGGAATACATCCTACTAAAACCTGATTGTCACAGCTCATAAATTTCAAATATGCAACCTGAACATAGGGACGCTTTAGAAGAACATTATGCAATAAAATTCTGTTTTAAACTTGAAAAAAATGCCACCGAAATGTATAGAATGCTTCAGACTGCTTTTGGACAATCTTGCATGATTAGGCATCAGTTTTTGAGTGGCATAAGAGATTCAAGGAAGGTAGGGAGGGAGTCTGTAAGGAATGATGAGAGGTGTGGGAGGAGGGAGGAAGTGAGAACACCAAAGTTGATTGATGAAATAAAGAATTTCATAAATAAGGAACGTCATGTGTTTATGGAGACAATAAGTGCACAGTTTGATGCCAGTGTTGGAACTGTACACACAATTATTCGTGAGGAACTTAAGATGTGGAAGATCATTTCACCTGGCTGAAAGTCGTGTGCTGCAAACTGCTCCCATGTGACAAAGGGGTCTAAAGCAAAAACTGTGTCAAGCAGGAGTATAAGATTCAGGTCAAAGGTCATGATGTAAAAATAGCTTGTGTATGTCATCGTGTAGCGGCAAGTAAGCAAGAAAAAAATGCAAAAAACTTTCAACTTGGAACGATTGCCAATACATACCAATCAGCAATGGCAATACACAGTCAAGCAAGAAGCATCAACACTAACACAAACATCGACACAGAATATCTGCAACAACAATCTGAACATGACCTTTAAGGTCAATACAAGCGACCTACGATGCCACTGACGAATGATTCATGTGTCATCGTTATATTGCTCCTGGACGAGTGCATTCTTATATCTCAAGGGATGTCCAGTGAGAGCACGCACGTACACCAATCTCGAGTGCTTCCACACATGCTCATAATAACTTCTTCACTTGGATTACTAGAGTTTAGAATTCCCTCCCTGTTTCCTGCTTCTCTGACTGTATTAATCTGCAGAAATTTAAATGTAATGTGAACATACATCTCGCTGCTCCCCAGTCTCTGTTAAACACAATTTCAAATAGTAGCCTGTTACGTTCCAAGTGACAATCTATATTGTTTGAGATGAAAAAGAGTAAAAGAAAATAAAAATATTTGTTCATTCTTTCATATCATCATCAGGACAGGCTCCTTGCTCAAACCAATGTGACTCTTCCTCTCCAGAATTTCCTGTTTTCCATCAGCTGCCTCAAATCTTCAGGTTCACAGTTAGCATCATGTGCTATTTGCTGGATGTATGTGGATCTAGGTCGTCCTCGTGCGTTCATGTTTTGAAGTCCATAGCAATACATCACTCACCAATTCATGCTTGCTCCTCAGATAGTCACTGGCAAATCATAGGCGTCTCTTCCTGATGGTATTAGATATGGCAGGTGGGTTGCCATAAAGTTGCTACCTTGTGGGATGATTCTGCCAAGATATATTTTACACTGCTCGAAGCATATGGGTGTATGTGTCATCTAGTTTTCTTTCCAATCTTTTGGTGAGTGTCCGGGCAGTAGCACCGTAAACAAAGACAGACTCTACCACGGCTCTGAAGAACTGCCTTTTCAGTTTGTCAGTTAGCTTTGAAGTCCATACTAAATGCACCTCATCCAATGCGGCCCATGCTTTTGAGATGCAAATTTCGATATCTCTCTCTGTGGAAACTATGTTGCTGCCCAGATACGTAAACTTAGTGACTTCTTTCAGTGTTGTTCCAACCAGAGCCCTGATCTCTCCTTTCATATTGAAAGTCATAAACTTTGTCTCATCCACATTAATGTGGAGACCAATGTCATTTGCAGACTTTTTTACCTTACGTAACAGTGTTTGTGCATCAGCAGTGTTATTTGCGAACAAAGCAATATCGTCTGCGTAATCTGCATCAGTTATGTGTGCTGATTGATGACGTCTGTTTCTGAATTCATTTAGGGTGAAGCCTAGCGTGTTGTGTATATCAACAGAACAGAAGTGCAAAGTACAAAGTCAAGACAGACAATGAAAAGAAAAAGGGCAAGAGTATCTCCTTGTAGAACCCCAGTGTTAATGTTGAAAAATTCAGTGTCCCCATCTGGCAACCTGACCATTGCTCGCGTGTGCTCATATAGCATCATGATTAACGATTTCATTTAGATTTGCTTTATTATATTATGAGCAATTCTTTCACATTCCTCTAAAAAGGAGTGGGTATTCAACACTAGTGTACAGTTTTTCAATAAAATCCAACAACCAGAATAAGTATTGTCTATCAATATTAAATTCTTAACAGGAAGTATTTCATACTTACTGAGCAGTTTTTGCAAACTAAAACCTTGAATTGAGACACAGGAGATTTTTGTGTGTAACGCTTTTTCCACATGACTTCAACAAATGTCTCATTCAGCATTAACATTTCTACCATCTCAACAGAAACAGGAACTGGAAATAGAGAAAATGGTTATTTCATAAGGTTTGTAAATAAATATATTCGAACCAATAATCCATGTTATTTGGATTCTTCAGACTACTGTTCTCATCTTGAGTTAATACAATGTTTTGGTCGATGTAACCTGCGACTTTCTTCAGATGTATCTTGTCAAACTGAAGAATCTTTCCGTCAAACTCTGGAATCTTCACAGAATTTCAAATGGAACTCTTTATTTAATCCACAAGGTTAACAATGCTATCATTCTGTCTGTGGGTAGAAGTTCCAAGTAATTCACAATTGTATTTTCAGTATCGCCCACAATTACAATTAAATCTTCATCCCCCCCCCCCAGAAGCGTGCAACTTTACGGCTGCATTTTACCAAGTAGTTTATCCACTATGCCACGAGTCCTAGCTAAGGTTACATCGACTGGAACATTGTAAAACCACTCAAGAAGAATCTAAATAATACAAATGATCAATCCTCATCTTGAAAAATATAAAAACATAAAACCAGTAAATTTCACAATTAATTTCTTAGTTACTACTTGAAATCATTGAAACAAAACTAATCAATAGGAAAAAAAGAAAAATAGTCAATAAGAAAAAGAAAACTCGTGGCGCTTTTTGGATAATTCGTCACTGGTATAAGATAACTCCATTTTACTAAGCGATCCATTGATTTTTCTGTATGAAAAAATGAATGAATCTCGTAGTAAAATGGAGTTATCTCCCTTAGACCAGTGACAACTTATTCAAAAACGCCAAACTCTCGCTCTCTGCCTTCGTTTTATGCAATAAAGGAACATTTTTGCGTCTTTATTCAACGTGAAAGAAATTCCTTCCTTTCTATTTTATTATTACCAAGTATTAAGATTAAGCCTCTCTTCTTTGCTCATAAAATTAATTTCCATTTTACAAGTATTAAAAATAAAATTTTAAAAAAAAACTTAAAATTTTTAATTTAGTTTTTTGGAGAAATCAGACACCACAAATATTACAACTCAAGTTTACAAGTTTAGAAGTTTTCAAATGCTGCTGTCTTTATTTATTTATTTTGTTTGTTTTTTCTTACAACCTATTGGACAACTCAATTTGTTAAATTGTAACCAGATTTGCTCAAAGTTTCAATAAAATTGATTTATGAAGTTAGATATTTGTATTGTTTGGATTCCTCCAAATACTGTTTTCATCTTGAGCATTTAAGTCCATGTAACCTTCTTCAGGTGTATCATAATAATATGTAGATTGTGATGTATCATGATAAATGACATTATTGTACATCTAGAAACAAAAATAAGTTTAAGGCTCCTAAAATTCATACAAAAATTGTCAGAACTCGGGAATCTATACCTATGGTGTAGAGGATAAAGTACTTGGTAAATTCAGTTGTAAAGTTACATTCCTCTTGAGTTTGAATCCTCAGTGTAGGTAACACTCAAAATACAATTGAAAATTACTTAGGATTTTTGCGCAGTTCAAAATTCCATGCAGATTCCGGAGTTTGACAAGATACACCTGAAGAAAGTTGGAAGTTACATCAACCAAAACGTTGTGCGGGTAACACTCAAGATGAGAACAGTAGTTTGAATAATGCAGATAATATGAACGATCAATCCTCATCTCAAAAGTTCAGAAACGTGAAAACATATAACAAATGAGAAAATGAAGACCAAACTCCTACAAGCAGCCAGGCCACATGAGGATCTGCTGACTATTGTGAAAAAGGAAAATGATATGTAACATGACCTTTACAAAGACAATCCGATGAAAAGAGCATATATGAAAATCCATGGATTAAGGATTTGTCATTATTATAATTCATTGTTTGAATTTGATGAAGCAATAGTCCTTGTAATTTATTTAGTTTTATTTTCATTATCTATTTTTCTTCCGGAAATTGCGGATATTGGATCTAGTTTTTTCCTCCAGATTAATTAGGCTAACCTATTCACATTATATAAAAAAGCCTTGCTGACTTGCGTCATTTGTAAGAATGTAATTGCATTTACAAATCTGCTGTATTTATATGGTTTAGATGATGCTTATCACTCCCTTATTTGTTATTGATGTTTTATTTATATATTTACATTCTTATTTACTCATAATCCCTTTATATTTATTAGTTTTCAAAAATATATAAAAATAAAAAAAATACTATAAATATATACACAACATTTTTTAACAAATCTGAGAAACTGCATTTATTTTATAAAGCTTCAAAAAAAGATTTATTTGGAGATGTCCATCTTGTAGATCCTCCAATTCTGTTAGGAAGAGCTTATTTTGACTGGATAAATTTCATCCATGATGTTTGCGAAGAAGATCTCCTCAATCATCCCATCATGCTTAGTGGGATTGATGAAATAATTGGCAAACCTAAAGGAGTCCTACTTCTTTAAACAAAACTATAACAGAACAAGTCAAGAATGGTATTTGGGGTTTTGGAGCCATTTCCCAGTATAATAAAATACATTCGTGAACAATATTTATTTTTAAATAAAACATTAAAAAGTTTAAATTATTTTAAAATTATAAATAGTTCTATTTACATTGTTTAGAATTAAAATTTAAAATATCTATTTCCAAAATTACAAATTAAAATATCTATTTAAAAAATTAAAAATTGAAATATCTATTTCAAAAATTAAAAATTGAAATATCTATTTCAAAATTATAAAAAAATTCTATTTCTGTTGTCTAAATTAGAATTTAGAAAGGTTTACATTGTTTAAAATTAAAATTGAAAAAGGTTTGTGAATAATATTTCTTTCAAAATTATGAAAAAATTAAATTATAAAATGTTCTATAATATAAAAAAATTATGCATATATTGTTTAAAATAAATAATAATTGTTTATTATTTAAAGAAAAAGTTCAGTCTATACTGTTTCTTTTTTTTTTTCTTATTTAAAACTGTCACCTTCTGAAATACCAATATTATTGTTTTCATGGTAATGTCCAGAAATTTAGCTCCTTTTGTGTGATAGAGGGTTTGAGAGTATTTTTCCACCTACACTTCATAGTATGCCTTACACAGGTTTCATTCAATAACAGAAGATCAAAGATCATTAAACAATTCCTCAGAGACAATTATATGTTCCCCAAAAAATTGTTAGAATTGTTGTAATGAAAAAAACAATTCTGACAAAAAAGATAAGAAATAGAGACATGGTAAGACTGCAAAAACATAATTAAAAAAAACACTTATTGTAGCGTTTATAGACACCCACACACTTGCAAAAATAATTGAATTTAAAAACATCTTCCATTGTCATATTGGACTTCAAAATGATTAGACATATTTTCAAGATTTCATATTTACAGGTTAGATTAAAAACAAAAGGCTAAAATCCAAAATGATTTTATTTATGAAATATTTAGAATAAAATATCAGTTTACAATTAGCTTTATAAGCTAATTGAAAAATCTTAAAATATAAATTACAAGACTAAAGCTACATACAAAAAACAAATTGTTATACAAAACAGGTTTTCATTTCCATAAATAAATACTTCTCATTAAAGAGATGTCATATCTAATTTCAATCACGGTTAATTGAAACAAAATACCTTTATTCATAATCTTACTATTATAAAATAAAAAGAATTATAACTATTCCGAATGTATGCACATTAATTACTTAATTACAAAAACTATTATCTGGTTCTGATTTAGTATGATCAGATTGGATGAAGAAAATTTGGTCACAAATGCTTGTTTGCATTCAATTTGTCAAAAACAAAAAAATAATAAAATGCAACAATGGAAATCACCAACCTGATGTGCCATTGCAAATCTCGATTTTGGAAGAATTCTTTGACTGGCCCAAATGATTTTCAGCCCAAATTTCGAAAATCCAACATTTATTGCCTGGCTCACGTAATGGCAATTTTATTACACTCTGTCCAGAAGGGGCGAGAATAGTTTGATTCTCAATATCAATTAGGTACCAAACCTTTTCAGCGCCAGACTGTCTACGAGTAAGACCCTGATGAAAACAAAACAGAAGACAAAATTGGAATTCAGTATTCAAGGAATAATAAATAAAAAAATGCAACAGGTTTCATGTATGTGATTTCAGGGTACTTTCACATCCTCATACTCTATGTAAATTCTATCCTAAAATCAAATTTTGGAAGCTAATGGCTCAAAAATAAAAATGTGGAGTAAATTCAAAGATATTTTTATTAAATGCATGAGAAAATTCCGTGCGAATGTAGAGGAACGTTAGTAACAACTGAAAGATGTTGTTTGTGTTATGAATATATAAAGATGTGCAATAAAAGACACTTGATGGTGCAAAACGTTAATAGCAAGGAAGACGTGCTATTACAAGACTTGGGAAAAAGGAGGGAGTAGAGAAGAGTACACTATTGCAAAAAGCTTTGCAGAAAAAGTTATGTACACTGACTTTTTTTCTAACTAGTGTAGGGGAGATAGCTTTGTAAAGGCTTTTTTATTTAATTTTATTCTTCTTACTATATATACTATGTTTATATCCCTTCACCCGCATTATTTGATATGGGTAAAGTGTAAATTTCTTTTAAATAGCCCCCCAACAAAAAACTATCATATATAATTTTATCTTAAAACTAATCTATCAGATTGGACAAATTTATTAAATTTAAACACCCAACTTTAATTCATTTTTTTTTTATTTAAAATGTTCATATTAACTCCAAATTTAAAATTAAAACTGACTTCAATTTAAAATTTAAAATCAATTCCAACATATTTATTTTAAGTTTCTATTAAAATTGTATTTAAAAATTTCTCATTTCATCAGCCATGACTAATTAGTAATTCTTAATTATATATCCTCTATGACTTTTGGTTATTTCCTAAGCTCAAAGAAAACTTCAGAGGCTCAGAGGCTGTCGTCGTTAGGAGACAATTGAGGAGATAAAAGAAGCTGTGAGGAGGGTCGCTGACACGCCTACACAAGAGGACTTCCATGGGACCTTCCAGAAATTGTTGGAACAGTACAACAAATGCAATGCAGCCGGAGGATTTGAAGGGAACTAAAGTTTCATGTGTGTACTATCGATAAAAGTGCGATAAAAGTTTCATGTGCGTACTATCGATAAAAGTGCGATAAAAGTTTCATGTGCGTACTATCGATAAAAGTGCGATAAAAGTTTCATGTGCGTACTATCGATAAAAGTGCGATAAAAGTTTCATGTGCGTACTATCGATAAAAGTGCGATAAAAGTTTCATGTGCGTACTATCGATAAAAGTGCGATAAAAGTTTCATGTGCGTACTATCGATAAAAATGCGATAAAAGTTTCATGTGCGTACTATCGATAAAAGTGCGATAAAAGTTTCATGTGCGTACTATCGATAAAAGTGCGATAAAAGTTTCATGTGCGTACTATCGATAAAAGTGCGATAAAAGTTTCATGTGCGTACTATCGATAAAAGTGCGATAAAAGTTTCATGTGCGTACTATCGATAAAAGTGCGATAAAAGTTTCATGTGCGCACTATCGATAAAAGTGCGATAAAAGTTTCATGTGCATACTATCGATAAAAGTGCGATAAAAGTTTCATGAGCGTACTATCGAAAAAAGTGCGATAAAAGTTTCATGTGCGTACTATCGAAAAAAGTGCGATAAAAGTTTCATGTGCGTACTATCGAAAAAAGTGCGATAAAAGTTTCATGTGCGTACTATCGAAAAAAGTGCGATAAAAGTTTCATGTGCGTACTATCGAAACAAGTGCGATAAAAGTTTCATGTGCGTACTATCGAAAAAAGTGCGATAAAAAGTTTCATGTGCGTACTATCGAAAAAAGTGCGATAAAAAGTTTCATGTGCGTACTATCGATAAAAGTGCGATAAAAGTTTCATGTGCGTACTATCGATAAAAGTGCGATAAAAGTTTCATGTGCGTACTATCGATAAAAGTGCGATAAAAGTTTCATGTGCGTACTATCGATAAAAGTGCGATAAAAGTTTCATGTGCGTACTATCGAAAAAAGTGCGATAAAAAGTTTCATGTGCGTACTATCGATAAAAGTGCGATAAAAAGTTTCATGTGCGTACTATCGATAAAAGTGTGATAAAAGTTTCATGTGCGTACTATCGAAAAAAGTGCGATAAAAAGTTTCATGTGCGTACTATCGATAAAAGTGCGATAAAAGTTTCATGTGCGTACTATCGATAAAAGTGCGATAAAAGTTTCATGTGCGTACTATCGATAAAAGTGCGATAAAAGTTTCATGTGCGTACTATCGATAAAAGTGCGATAAAAGTTTCATGTGCGTACTATCGATAAAAGTGCGATAAAAGTTTCATGTGCGTACTATCGAAAAAAGTGCGATAAAAAGTTTCATGTGCGTACTATCGATAAAAGTGCGATAAAAAGTTTCATGTGCGTACTATCGATAAAAGTGTGATAAAAGTTTCATGTGCGTACTATCGAAAAAAGTGCGATAAAAAGTTTCATGTGCGTACTATCGATAAAAGTGCGATAAAAGTTTCATGTGCGTACTATCGATAAAAGTGCGATAAAAGTTTCATGTGCGTACTATCGATAAAAGTGCGATAAAAGTTTCATGTGCGTACTATCGAAAAAAGTGCGATAAAAAGTTTCATGTGCGTACTATCGAAAAAAGTGCGATAAAAAGTTTCATGTGCGTACTATCGATAAAAGTGCGATAAAAGTTTCATGTGCGTACTATCGAAAAAAGTGCGATAAAAGTTTCATGTGCGTACTATCGATAAAAGTGCGATAAAAGTTTCATGTGCGTACTATCGAAAAAAGTCCGCATATGAAAAAAGTTTGGAAACTTACTGAAGGCACCTCGTAATCCCTTCCAATAATCGGACAAATTCAGAATAAATTATTTGCATCATTTGGATGCTTTCAACTACTCTTCTCATCTAGAGTGTCATTTTCACAACATTTCGATTGATGTAACCTTCAATCTTTTTTGAGTGTATCTTGTCGAACTTGGCAATCTTTTTGTCAAACATGGAAATCGCACAGACCCATGGCATAGTGGATAAAATACTTGGTAAAATTCAGTTGTAAGTTACACTCAGTGTAGGCGACACTCAAAATACAATTGCAAATCACTTAGCACTTCTGACCAGTCATGATTTATGAAACAAGAGCATGTTATCCCTGTTTGAAATTCCATGTAAATTCCAGAGTTCAACAAGATACACCTATAGAAATTAAGAGGTTACATCAACCAAAATGTGAAAATCACACTCAAGATGAGAATTGTGATCTGAAGAATCCAAATAATATGAATAACGAATCCTCATCTAAAAAATTCAGAAATATAAATTATTTGCAATTTCATTTCTTTATGATTTATTGAAATAAATGTAAACACCTATATTGACACCAACCTTGCAGTGGTGGAGGTCTAAACCCTAAATTTGGCTTTACCTCATCATTCAGAATTAGAGGTCAAAAACTTATTTGATTTTGCTTGTCAGAAAATTTGCAATTTAACACAATGCAGGATTTATTTTTCAAATAAATGAACTATTTTTTTTTTAATCCAAATTTTTAGTTTCATGAACCTTCCTCAAAGTGATACAGGCAATCGTTTTTTTTTTCATTTTGTTTCATTGTTGAGATTTTACAGCACTGTTGAAGATTGTTGATTTCTTACAATCTTGTTCAAAGAACTGTTTTTTTTAATATCAGAATGTTCAAACTACTTGATTGATTGAACCCAAACTTGAAATGATTGTTGACAACATTAAATATGCATAAAATATTTAAATATTTTGGCAATTCAAAATGAACTGCAAAAGAATTTGATAACTCACCTGCCAAAATAGACGAATATAAGAATAGGGCTGCCATAAAAAATTGATACTGTTTATCGATGGCGGCTGACTTGGACCTGAAAGTGAGAGACACATAAACTTAGAAATCCTTACATGTGCAACTTAGGGTTTGGCAGAATTAAGAATAAATAAGCAAATTGCGATACAAATCAATTGATCTTTGCATCAATAAAATTGTGCAACCATTTTGAGTGTACTTGCGTTTCTTGAATTAACATTATTTGCACATTTTTATGTATTTTTTTAATGTCTAATATTTACTGAAATAGCATAAAATAAAACAATTATTATTAAATCATATTTTAAAATATATATTTACAAAATTACATCCACCATAATTCATTTTGGTTTCTTTGTAAAAAAGTTAGCCCTTTTAATTTTTTGTTGATAGTTGATAGAAAATGAATTACTTTGCAACTCTTTGTAATTTGAAAGGAATATGGAAGCATTTAAACTGCTGAATAGAAAAATATTTCATGTTTTAACGTTCTTAGCAAATCCTTATGAATTAAAAGATTGAAAGTTTTGGAAGCCATTTACATTCAATAAGTGGCACTGCTGCATGTTGTGAACCAGACATATCTCAGCGTTTGCTCGGCTTTGGCCAAAACACGACATCAACAGCCAGATTATGCCAAGCAACGTTTTTTGTGTTTTTGGTTTCTACATTTTACATTTATTCGTTTTGCTATTTCCTTTTATGATTTTATCAGTGACGCTTGGCTGTTGACGTCATGTTCCCAATAGTTTTATAAACAGAAATTAAAATGTCTTAAGACAATTTTCTATCTAGTTTTATAATTATTGGATTCAATTAATCAGAAAACCACACGATACAATAATAACCAAATTTAACTTTTAAAATCTTATTTGTAAAATATTGTTATTAGGTAAAAAAGAAAAAAAAAACAGCATAGTTTTAAAAAATATTTAAATAAAAGTAAAAGATTCTTGAGCAATGCCGGAAAGGTACAACTTGTTATTTATAAAGTATTTATTGTAGTATAAAAAGTATTTTAATTATTTGTAGGCAATATTTTATTTTTTTTTATGGAAATCACTCCAGACAAGGCATGAAACCACTTGATGTGAGGAACTAACAAGAACAAAGGCTGATTATTGCAAAGACAGGAAATGTCTACTAGCCTTAGTCATGAAAAAGCTGAGGCTGAAGGTAGAAGGAAAACTGAGCAAGAAGCCAAATACTGGAATCGGAAGCTGTACTTACAAAGAAGTATTGAAACAACAAATCCATTGAGATCTTGAGACCAAGGAGTGTGTAGCAGAGAAGAGATCTCCCTGCGAGATCGAGCGAGAGTTAAGCTAATTTACATATAAATCGACTCAAGCAAAGAGCACAAAACCGGTTGACGTCTAAAAGGCAAACAACACATGCTATCTAAGTATCCACTACGACGAACGAACCTTGCTAAAGTGGTGACCCTTTCTTCGACGAACACATTATCCGTGTACAAAAACAAAAAAACGCAATTCGACCTAACATCAGTTTAAACATCCTACAAAAGAACAACTGGCTCAAACAAAAAAAAAATTTTTTTTGCTTCAAACAGATTATTCATTGTTGTAAGTCTCAACTTAAACTACATTGAATATTTTGCTTTAGTTTTGATAACATTTTTTTTCCTTTCAATTAAAAAATTACTACAAAGTAGTACTACAGACGAACAAACGAATTTTTGTCCTCTTGCGCTAGGCTGTTGAAACTTTATTACTTTATTCAAAGAAAGTTTTGAAGAACGTCTGAAAATTTCCTTTTATTTTTATACATTCACAACACACTCTAAAAAAGACGATTTTTTCCTTTTAGTATTCATTGTGACATTTTATAATTTGGAAAAAGAAAAAAAAAAAAATTGTGTGTAAATTACTCTTGGACAGCTAAGTCTATAAAATTTTCTTTTGTTCATTTGGTTTGTTCCTTGTTTTTTTTTCTTCACTGCAAAAACAAAAAAAAAAGAGTTTTATATCTCTACCGCCATTTGCAGGAGATGCAAAATTATGGTTTGCACAAGTGGACGCTTTTTTTTTTTAAATTCACGATGCCCCCCACACACACACATAATCAGCTACGCATTTTGTGTTGTGGCATGCCAGCACCATTAGCTAAAACAGTTCAGGATATAATAACTAACCCACCTCCAGGAAAAACAAACGAAATTTCTCGCTTTTGTAGAAGTATACAAACAAAATTTTTCGCTTTTACAGTGGGTGTATTCTTCATTCTCCTCCTCTGATGATGATGATGTGTCTAGTTGATGGACTCATGGTGAAGGTGCAACACGCTTCTTGCTTTCATTCGTTCAGGTGTTGTGTCTGTTTTCGCATCATTCTGTCTTTGTTGGGACACTTAGATTGAAAGTGTCCCTTCTCGTTGCAGTTTGCCATGGGCTGAGTGGCCGGGCATCTTTTGCATTTTGGTGGGTCACAAAGTAGGCATTCTCTTTTGGAGACTGGTTCCTTCACTCTGCCGGTTTCACATACCTTCATCAACTGGGTTGTATCTAGTCTCATTCCTTGACTGTGGATTGAGGCCATTTCAGCCACTCTGCATATGTCTACACTCTTCTGTATTTTTAGCAGGTCCTGCTTGGTCATGGACACCTTCTACAATCTGGTCCCACAGAAATGAGTTACTGCATCAAGCGCAGAAATTGCACGTCTTCGACAGTACTCTTAGATCATTGTAGAACTTGTCAAAGGCCTCTTCCTCATCCTGTTTCCTCTAATGGAATGCAAATCTCTCATAATTTTCATTGAGAATTCCGATGGAATACTCCTCCAGATAGTATGTCCTCCACGGTGCACTCAGTCTCTGGGGTGTCAAACTGCATATCCTGGTATATTTTCATGGCATTATCGGCCAGGCAGTTTTCAAGTATAGCAGCCTGAATTTCTCAGGATTTATGGTCAATGGATCTGTCAATAATTGTTAGATGGAAGGAGAGAGATCACAGTAATTAAATAATAAAACAAATAAAGTTTCCAAACAATATTTGTTAAAAGAAAAAGGTTAGAATCGAACCAAGTATTCAAATGTTAAAAGTGAATACATTTCGCAATCACAAGAATTTAGGAATTGTCTATTGTGTTTAGAAATAATGATAAACCAGAGGTCAGAGTTAGAACGATGGAAAATAAAAAAGTTTAGGAGTTTTCTTTGTGTGGCCGAAGGCGTGTTAAATACATATGGATGTGTAAAATCCATATGTGGCTGAAGCACGTTTTGATGACACAAAGAAGTTTCCAATATATTCAGATAGTCAATTTTAGTCGGGTCAGAGTCGAGTTCGGAAGTTAGTTCAGAGAGGAGATACAAGTTAACTGAAACCCTTTTGGAAGTGACCAGAAAGAGAAATAAAAAAAATGCAATTCTAAAGGCATTGAATCCCTGATTATTTCATCCAGCTGGAATAAAGATCATCATATTTATAAGTCTTTCTTTGTCTTCATCGTTATCTCATTCACCGAAAGGTAATGTGCTTTTGTGATCATCTTTGTAAAAAGAACTGTATTTCACGTCTCCCTCCTCAATAATGTTAACGGTACTCTTCTTGCAATAATGCGTTCATCCTTCATTATCAGTCTCATTGCCATCTCCATTATATGTACCCGTCAACAGACACCGATATGCATATCAATTATTCAACATAATGAGTAGTTGGACCATCGTTTATGAAATATTTTCAAGGAGTTTGCCTTATTCCCACAAAATATGAGTCGTTTTGGGGCCTTGATGTGTAAGTCAGACATATTGTCAATTAAGGAGATAGTATTGCAGTAGCCATATTCTCTTTGGCGGACATCGTCATGAGACAGATGTGTTCTGTTTTGGAAGTTAATCAATGCAGAGACGAAAAAAAAATTAAGGCAACTCAATAACAACAACAATAATGATGATGATAATAATAATAGCAATAATGATGATAATAACATCAATAATGATGATAATAATAATAACATCAATAATGATGATAATAATAATAATAGACTGTAGAGATCAGCAGGAACCATGAGGTGAGGGCACGCCATTATTATATCTAACTTTACCATCAAAATTTATTGCTTGACCGAGCGATAAAAAAAAAATCATAACAGAAGTTAAAACCAAAAGGAATACTGCTTACACGTTATTTAACAATCTGTCATTCTTCATGGCTGGTACGAATTCTGTAAAGGCATTGCCGCATTGTTACGTTCATAGGTTAGTATCAGAAAGAAGATGACAAGCACTAAGTGTAATCACACTTTTATTGAGTGGCCATCTTACAATGAGAAGTCCTCCTCTTTTTATAGGAGAGTTATGGAGAAAGGGTAGAGGGCTAGGGAGGGCAGTGTTGAGGATTTGGTTATATGCAACAATAACTTTACTTTAGGTATTTTTTGTTTGAACAAATGAATATAATTTCACTAAGATTTAAATAAAAATATTCGTTATTTGATAAATACTGAAAATTTCATCAAAGTTGGTTAATTTCCTGATTTTTAGTGACTTTTTAAAGAGAGGGGTCAACATGTTTATACATTTTGAGCATCATCATTCATTTTGCATGTACTTAAATGATACTAACGTCTTCAAAAATTCCGTAAATGGTTGGAAAAATTGATGAAAGCAACAATGCTATAATGTTGAAGTAAATAAGTCTCAAACAATGTTGAGTGGGCCTGTAAGAGAGCGCTCACCCCTAAAAATGTGTGTTTTACACATTTTTTTACTTTTTTCTGACGATTATCATAGACTTAAGTATCATATTAACAGAAAAAAAATCCCTCCCCAAAAATTTAACTTTTAAAGGAGAGGGTTCATTTTCTTGTTATAACGTTCATTGCTACCTGAATTACTGTCCATTTCTTTACCAACGCGTCACGTGATGAGGACGTTATAACGAGAAAGTAAACCTCCTTAAAAGTCATTATTTATTTATTTTTTTTTTTTTCAAAATTATTTTGCTAATATGATACTTAAGTTTGTAATCTATGAAAATCATTGGAAAAAACAAAATTTAAGTGAAAAACGCGTATTTTTAGAGTGTGGACACTCTCATACATGTCCGGCAAATGTTATTATTAAATAGGGAGGTAGTAGAGATTTGTCATATACGGGAAAATTAATACCAATTTAAAACTGAAATTAAAAAATTAAATAAAATTATTTAGTTAGAAATAAAAGGGAGATAATTTATGCTTGCGTAAACCAGAGTTATTTCCCTTGAAAAATTAAACGAGTGCTAATCTATATATATAAAAGGGAAAATGTATGTATGTATGTATGTATGTATGTATGTGTGTATGTTTGGATATCTGCTAAAAACTTTCGACAGACGCGACGAAAATTCACAAACTTGGTATCACATCGAAGCTCCATCTTTTGCTCGAAAAATTGGCCAAAAATGTTAACTTTTTCGCCCCAAAATCGACAATTTTCGACAGGGGGTGGGTCAACAAAAACGGTCCTCTCGTGACAATGACCGATTCTACGCATGCGTCAGATGACGTCGTGATCTGATTTACTTTAAATAGTTGAAAAACCGAACAAATTTCATGTACGTTGCATTAGCTCAGTTGGTTAAGGCCTTGGTTCATGTTTTGGGTTCGAATCGTGGTGTGAGATGTTTTTTTTTTTTTTTGATTTTTTTTAAATTTTAATATCGAAACAGGCTTCTTTAAGCCATTTTTCACGTGTTCGTTTTTCTGTTTTCATCGTTCGTTTGCCTTACGTTAGTTTTTTTTGTGTTTTTTCCCCACTTAAGTGTTAACGTTTTCTTTTTTTACTTCGCTTATAACAAACAAACCTACGTGGTCGTCGTCGTAACGGTCGACGACTTCCGACCGCCCACCTGTCAATTTGGTTCTTAAATAAATTCAAACATCTTTCACTAACTCATTCTGGCTGGCCGATTTTATTTTCAAACTTCACCTCAGGGCTTCGGGTTCGATCCCCCCTCCTCCCCAGGTTCTTTTTTATTTAACACCACACACACCTCCAAACACCCAGGCATCGCTGGGTACCCCCCGCTAGTAATAAATAAATAAAATATGGGTCCTTTTGCATTTAGACACGGCCACCGAGAATGGTGCACCGGATTTCCGTGATGTTAGCCAGACAGTTAACGTAATCAAATTTAAAAGCGTTAGGAAACAAAAAAAAAAATAACATTCATTGAATACTAATTACAATGGAAAAAAATTTTAAAATAAAACATAAACTTCTTTAAGTTTCATAAATAATTCGTTGTTGTTTTAAATAAATAACTTTTTTTTTCCAAGAAAATTTTAAGGAAAAAATTTAATTTTTTTTTCTAAGTTTTTAGTGTTCATTGTTAGGAAAACTTTAATTTCTTTTTGTTTGTTTTTTTTTACAAAAAAATTTGAAATAATTTTTAGGAAAATTGCTGACATTTTTTAGGATTAGACTGATTAAATTTGTACGTGATTAAAAACTTTTTTTCTTCTAATTTATTAATAGCCATCTGCTTCAATTTTCATTGGTTAAGCACGTTATTTTCATTGGCTGATCAACTTGATCAGCGCTCGGCATATTCCGACGATTTATGATAGTTGCTGGTTGAGTCCTAGCCAATTGGTATACAATTTGGGTATGTATAACAAGTGTATATAAACGAAGTTTATGAAAGACCAAACCGTAATCTAATATGTGCATCTAACGATGTTTCATCTACGGTCATGTATCACCGTCTGTATCTTTTCTAAAGTGTTGTCAATATGTGGGATCATCTATATAATGTCAATTGTGCGTGTGTGTGTGCTTAGTTGAAATAACGAAAATCTAAACATTAAATTTCAGCTGCAAAAATGTTACCTACTTAATTGTCATGTTGAAATTAGTAAGATATCCAAAACTTAAGAAAAATAATAAAGTAGAAAATCATTAATGAAAATTCTGAAGAAAGTTGCAAGTTTTATTTAACCAAAAAATTGCTTCTGAAGAAAGTTGCAAGTTTTATTTAACCAAAAAATTGCTTCTGAAGAAAGTTGCAAGTTTTATTTAACCAAAAAATTGCTTCTGAAGAAAGTTGCAAGTTTTATTTAACCAAAAAATTGCTTCTGAAGAAAGTTGCAAGTTTTATTTAACCAAAAAATTGCTTCTGAAGAAAGTTGCAAGTTTTATTTAACCAAAAAATTGCTTCTGAAGAAAGTTGCAAGTTTTATTTAACCAAAAAACAGAATAAACATTTCAAGTTCGATGGAGAGGATACCTTTCTAATTAGTATCAACCCTAAATGTTTTTTGTTTTTTTCTTAAACTGCTTTAACAGATCAATATATCAATTTTTTTTTCATTAATTAAAAAAGTTCATTTAAGTTTTGTAGTTTTAACATCATTTCATTGTTACAGTTCATTTAGTTTTGGTTTTGTGAATGTTGATTAACAAGTTTATTTTGTTACTTAACATGGTTTAATTCTTAGTTTATTAATTAACTTGTTTCCTTTTAGATTGAGTAACTGATTATAATTGTTCAAGTATAGCATAGTATATTTGTGTATTATTATTTTTCATTTTTAGTTTGTTAATCAATTTATTTCCATTTAGTAAACTATTTCACCAATTTCCGGGACTAACAGCTGTTGCAGAGATCATTGTTTAGGTATTTTTTTTTAATTTATTTTTTTTTTAATGTATTCATTTTTGCTATTAATTTTCCTTTTTGTAAACTGTTTCAGCAATCAAGTTTTTAACTATCTGCGAAAGCTCCAGTAAATCATGTGAAAGATTTAATTCGCAGGAAAGAATTTGAACAGTGTGAACTTTCTCAGGGATAAGTCTTAATTCCACAGAGGCCTCCTTAAAAGGTCTTGTTTCTGAGCCCAAAAAGGTTTTCACTTCCAACCTACTTTCTTTAGCTGTAGAAAAGCAATTCAGTTTTTCCAGCACAGAGATATCCAAGTAGGTCTTTTGGCTTCCGGTGTCCAGGAGACAATTTATTTCCAACTGACTATTTCCCTTTCCTACCACTATGCTGATTATTGGAGACATGAAACCGTAGCTGTAATCATTCATATGTAAATAGGTCCACACGCACCTTGCCTCTCTTGTCTGGGCACATTTCTGTCACGTGGCCCTTAACAGTGCAGTTGCTACAACTACTATTTCTAGCTGTTCTCAAAGGGCACATTGCTTCCCTATGTGTCTTTTTTAGGCATCTAAAGCACAGCCAAAGTTCCTTGCACCTTGTAATCCGGGCTTCATGGGAGATGTAGTAGGGACAACTTTCCGAAGAATGTTCATGCTTCTTACAAAACTCACATTTTTGTGGTTTTGATTCCACTTTGGTATTGAAAGCCTTCAGGGAGGAATGGGATTCATCTTCCTTTTCTTTCTTAAGTCTTGGTGGGGGCCTCAGCTTAGTCACAGGGTGCTGTTCAGGTTTCTTAACAATCAAAAACCGCTTAATAATTTCTGGTGTATTCAACAGGATTACTGACATGGGTATGTCTTTCCAGAAATCTTGATCAGTTCATTCTTTATGTTGGGTGGTAATTTTGCAAACAATACCTGAGAAATTATTACTGCACCTGCCGACATGTCATCATATAAATCACAGCTGTATGATGCTCTAAGTTCCCATACATCCGCCTGCATTTATATCATGAAGTCCTTCAACCCCACCAAATCTTTTGGATTCTCCAAGCGAAAATCTAATATACCTTGGATTATTATTTTGCCACGTATTCCTTCCTCATCCAAGTATTGTTCCTTCAACAATTTTAGAGTCACTGGATAACTGTCTTCGGAAACTGAAAAGTGGTCAATAAGTTGAAGGGCTCTACCCTCAAGAGAACACCTAAAAAAATACAGCTTTCCTGTTGCCGATGGTATTGGCATAGCACAATTTTCAAACTTGGTGAGTAAGTTCTTAAAACTTCTATTTCTTTCAAAATCCCTTCCACTGAAATGTGGCCCCTTCAGTTTGATTTTAAAAGGTTCTACTGAAAAGGAAGAATGAGTTGAAGGACTTGGTTGGGTCTGGGATACTAGTGGCTTCCTGACTGAGGGTTGAAGGTTGGTTCAACGTTGGGGGACCTCCTATCTTCTATAGGGACCTCTGAAGTATTTCCTTCACTGACTGCCCGTACAATCCCCAGTCGGTGTTGCACCTCTCTTAAATTTAAAAGAAGATTGAAATAGTTCAGCAAGTGATTCAGCTTCCTCTTCGGCAGCCAGTTGTTCCTCCATACTCCAAGACACACCCTCTAGCTCTTCTAGCCATCCTTCTATATCCTTTTCAAAGGATGAAAACACATTCAAGGACAGAGGTTCCTCTTCCATCCCCACCACAGTTGTCCTTATTTTTTCTTTGAAGAAGGTCTAGCCTTCTCTCTAGTTCCCTTCAAGTAACAGGGTCGTTCATTTTTTTTTTTTTTTGTGATTCGTTGCAAAGTGTTGGATTTTAACCAAGTAAAAGGGAGAGGGGCAAGAGACGTTTCTGCAACTCAACGGGTTAAACCAGAACTCGACATAGAAGGAAAAAACAATGAAACTCTTACCTTGCGTAGTGAACCCTTCATGCCTTTTCTTGATCAACAGGAGTTGCAACGAATTGCCTCGTTGCTTACAACGACAGATCGTCTTTGTAACAGTAACTGTGTAACGGGTTGCTGAACTAAAACAAAAAGACCAACCAACAAATATCGCCAATAGGGGGTGTTTTTATACCCACTAGTCGACTCTATGCAAATGTAAAGTCCGATCCACGTGAGTGGACAAAAAACAAACACTATTATAAAAGCAGTCGACCAAGCACTTTCAAACCTTTTGCTTGAATGACTGCCACACAGAATTCCATTGCTTCACCCCTCCACATCGAGTTCCGGTAAGTAAAAATTACCACAATACTAATTAAGAAAAAAAAAGTGAGTTACATTAAAAAAACTTTTCACTTAAATGTAAATACAAATGACAGCTGATTTTCACAAAAGTATGGATCACACAAACTGATAATTACATTTGATTTATTTAATTTTGTTGTAATAAAGAAATACTTATTTGATTAGTATATTTTAGAATGTACACAAGAATTTTCATAAAAATAAATCCATGCATTTTTTAGTACTAAAAATATAACTTTAGTAAAGATGTTTTTTGTTCACACAAAGTCATACGGAATCGTTAAGATTTTAAAAAATGGGTTTGTTAGATTCCATAATCGTTCATTAATTATATATAATTATAAAACTCAAATGACCTTGTAACGGGTGTTCTAACCCAACATCCAGTTTGCAACTTCCGGTTGCGCATGTGTACATAAACATAAACCCATAACAGCGTAAACAAATAAACACGAATCGTTACTTTTGCAGAATTTGACCTGCGCACTGAAATATTAACGTTATTATTTCGAAATTATTATTTAATATGGGAAGGGTGAGAATGTTTTGCAACTATTCTGTATAACAAGTATACTGTCGCAATTTTCTTACAAATAAATCAACTTTGACCCGTTGACAACGTATTGCTTTACTGTGTACATTTTTAGCGTCCCAATTGTTTTTGTTTTTTTTGCGTTTAAATTATCTAAATTGTTAATACTTTCTGCATTTTTTTACATCGTTCATTTCCGTATTACGTTTAAGTTATTTTAACGCAATTTTCTCACAAATAAATCTACTTTAACCTTTGACAACCATAAGAGCATTTTACAACGTATTGCTTTACTGTGTACGTTTTCAGCATCCCAATTGTTTTTTTGGGGGGGGTTTCGCGTTTAAATTAAATGATATATCAAAATTTGAATAGTGCAGATTTACCTATAAGTATGGCAAACCACTTATAATTCAATGACTAAGTTTTTTTTTTTTCAAAAATAAACAATTATAAACAGAACGACTCATAGAAATCAACTTATATTCTTTTTTCATTTTTAATATACTTTCATAGAAATGTTTCTGTTATGTCACAAAAACTATTTTCTTTACGTCACAAGTGTCATACTCATACATTAATTCCATAGCTAATATAACATACTGACCCAACGAGTCACGGGTAGTCTAGTAAATAGTAAAAATTTCATTAAAATTAGTTGATTTCTTGAATTTTAGTAAATTTTTAAATTTAGGGCATTTTGCACGTACATACTATTTACTTGCCTTACATGCTATTTACTTGCCTTAACATGAGGCAAAGTCGATTTTTAATGTGGAGAAAATTCAGCTCCACAAAAGGAACACTCTGGATTTGGATAAAAATAAAAAGTGGGTGCAAATCCAGAGTTCAACCTAATGAAAAAACAAAAAACATTTTATGATGCAATGAAAAAAAAATGTAATATTCCAAAAATTACACAAATCGATGAAGTAGGGTTTTTTTGTTTTTTGTTTTTAGATAGAAAATCTGTAAGACTTTTAGCAATTTAAATCATAAAATCGTAGCCATCACAAGAATGGTTCTGATCTCAGTAGTTCGAATTGAGTCGTCTCTCTTTATTAAACTTGGTGAATCAATACACAACGTCTTGCTTCATCATAAAATTTGATTTTCTTAGTTAAAAAAAAATACTTTAACCATTTATGTGCATTTTGAGGATATGACATTTTTATTCCATGATGTACATCATAAAGATTTTTTTATTAATTAGGTTGAAATCTGGACTTGTACCAAAAATTGGCTCAATCCATTGGATTAGGACAGAACAGATAAAGTGTAATATCAGAACAGATACTACACTTTGTTCCTAGCCAAAGTGTCAAAAAAAAAAAAAAAAAAAAGGTGGGGGGGGAGTCACATCTGCTAACTCTGTAGTTCAAGTCCACCAGACAGAGTTGAGAAAATGATTTTGTCAGAAAATAATAGTGGGAGTTTGTTTTATTTAATTATTTTTTAATATTGCTTGAGACAAGGCATGAAGCCACTGATGTAAGGAGCGAAAGATAATTATTGCAAAGACAGGAGATGACTATTGAATTTAGTCTTGAAAAGAGCAAGGCTGCAGGTAGAAGGAAAACAGTGAGCAGGAAGAGAGTTCCACACCTTTCAATTTCTTGGAAAGAAGCGATTGGAATAAAAAGCTGTATTACAATGAGGTATCAAAACTACAGGTTGATGGAGATCACAAGCCAAACAAGCTGGAAAAAATTAATTTACATTTAGTAAATTTCTTGAATTTGTGGATTTTCTAGATTTGAATAAGATGAATTTTGTTTTATATTTTTTTTTACACGCAAAACATTTTTGTTTATTTATTTGTACAAAACATATCATTTTATTTATTTAATTTTTACATCCAAAACATTTCTTTTGTTTATTTATTTGTACAAAAGCATATCTATTATTTTGTTTATTTAATTTTTACATTCAAAACATTTTTTTGTTTATTTATTTGTACAAAAACATATCTATTATTTTGTTTATTTAATTTTTACATCCAAAACATTTTTCCCCACCAAAAGCATGTCCATTATTTTTTAGCTTACACATAAAACATATTTTTAAGACCCAAAACATATCTATTATTTATTTTTCTGTTTATTTATTTATTATTTTTAAGACCCAAAATATAACTGTTGTACAAAATTCAATATTGTGAATGTTCAGAAGTAGTAAGAATATATTTTTCACACAAAATAACATTTTTTTTCTAAAATTAAAAAAGAAAAACATGAACTTACGTGTTCCATTAGTTTTAAAATACAGAAGGAGTGGATCACTCCAAATACCCGGATATGATTTTGGACGAGCATAAATCCCAACTTTGTACTTTTCGCCAGGAAGAAGATTACAGATTTCATGTTCCTGGTTAGAACCAAGATTCTGCAAAAATATTTTAATATCGAAATAATGCTTACATCAGTTATAAAAATATAAATGAGGATTACTTGTCCCAGGAAAAGGAAAAATAATTCTCAGAACAGTTTTGTATCAAACTTTTATGTCCCCTTATGAAAATTAAAATCAAGATATAATGGTACTAACCCGTATGTCTAGAATCCTTATTCTAATTTCGATTACCATCCATCAAATTGTTTTGATTTTAGAAAATGTCTTATGCTGAAGTGGTTTTAAAAAGAAATTAAAATTCGAATAATCTTGCTTGTTTGGGGTGTAATAACTATGAATTTAATGCAAATCTGACATATTTGAATTTTCAAACGGAAGATTATGTCCATATTATGTCCCTTAAAACACCTTTAAAATAATTTTTTTTTTAAAACTGCAATTCGGAGAATATTTATTAATTGATGCCTAATATTTTAATATTAAAATTTCACAAGAATCAAAGGGCTTCAACCTTTTTTATCCACTTTGCAGGAAACTAAATTAAACTAAATATGGCCCACATTACACCTCACAGTTGTCTTTCAAAATTCATAATGATCAGTTCACTAGTTTAAGAGTAGATCATGTACATACAAATAAACATAACTAACTTTCAAGATCAAAGTGTAGTATCTGTTCTTCAGATGTTGCACTTCTATTTTTTGTTCTCTTTCGGTGGAGGAGAAATCCTTCACGGCTGAGACAATTTTTATTTTTGTACCTTTTCTCCACATTAAAAAACGACCCTGGTGTCTAACTCTGTCCCGTGGGGAGGCATAGTAAATAGGTACATTATCACTGTTATTCATTTAACTGGTTCTGTTTGAAATTCCAATAAAGATGTTGGATAACAGGTTATCAAATTATTGGTAAATAAATGTTGGTATATATAACGTTTTATGATGAACAATGTTTTGATTGAGCTGGAGTGAAACAATGACGTGGACAAGTATTTGTTATCCCCTCAAATAACATATCGACATGTTATTTTGAGGAGATAACAAATACTTGAACATGAGAGGGCTTCAAATGACAAGAGACAATGTTCCATTGATGAAGAGTTAGACAAACGTTCTTTGCTGAAGAAGAAGAGGAGTGCATATGATAGACAACGTCTGTGAACGTTTAAGAGATAAGAGAAACATCCAATATGACAGTAACAACTGGGACGAATTCACACACCTGTTTCATCAAAAGATGAGACCACACAAAGTTATATGTCATATAAAATTTATTCACACACCGTTTCAACACTTTGAAAATTACAACACTGACTTCACTGGCTTCCACAGTGTCTTTTCCCTGACTTCTCATCTGACTTCTTCGACTGACTTCCAACTCTTGACTAACTGATACATATCTTTTTCCAGCTCTCTGCTAAGATCCACGTCATCTTAAGTGACCTCTACACCAGATTACATTAGACTTTAGAGGTCAGACCTATTTTTAAATAATTGTTTTGTGCTAGTTATGAAAACATTTCTTTTTCTGAAAACATTTGTTTTTATTTATCTAAAATTCCTTCTAGTTATTGTTAATAGAATCTAGTCAAGTTAAATTCCTAAAACATCATTTAATATTTGTCCTTGAATTCAACTACACAATAATAATAATCTTCTTGCTCAGGTAATTTGGCAATGCTCTGGAGGCTAATATCAACAAAGGATCCCAACGACAACAAAGCAGCGTTTGAAAAATGCATCTGAAGAAGGTTGTGAAAATAATATACAAGATGAGCAAATCATCCAAATTCACTTAAATTGTATTCGTGTACATATACGCCAAAGTCACAGTCATACACCAGTTTTTGTTTGACCATCACAAGAAATATTGAGCCTGGTCAATGGGTGGCTATTTGGAAGTGCTAAAGACTATATGTCATCTATAAGATAAATCTCACCTGTCTGCTTAAATGTATGTATGTTTTCATGTCTGCCTAAAACTTTTGATAGATCTTCACAAGATTGGTATCGTTTTGAAGCTCCACCCTTCAGACGACAAATATAAAAAAATTGGCTAAAAACATTAATTCCTTCACCCTCAACTGGGCACTTTTCTACAAGGAGGGGGCACTTTTTTCGCCGATATTTTCGAAAGTTATCGCCTCTTTTTGATTGACTAGCCTTTACCACTTCCGGTTTGGTGATGGATGCAACAGCAAAGACGTCACATTTTTTTTTTCACATTCTTTTCCTCCTTTGCAGTATGGCTCTGAGCCTGCCTGCCTACCACCACTTGTTTTTTATTTATATTTTTTTTGCTCAACACACACTTCCAAACACCCGGGCAACGCCGGGTATCCCCCGTTAGTCTATTATATAAAAGGCAAAATGGATGCAAGTGTTTGTGTATGTCCACGAAAGGCTTTTTTCATCCAGCTTCTCACGTCAGATTCTGGGAGAAATCTCCTTATACTTTCTATATCATAATATCTCAAATTTGCAAACGGACATCGTCTCCATCTTTTTTTTGATCGAATTTTTAAAAATTCCCTCATTTCAAGTGTTTGTTTGTCTTTCTCGTAAAGCGAAACTAATCGAAGCAAACACAAGTGCCTCCTGGCCTTCCGAGCGGGGATGTTTGATCAAACCCTTCATATCAGACAATTTTATAATACTCGAATGAGCAGCATCTATTTTTATCAAAAAATATAACCATGGAAAATTCACAGTGTTGGAAATGATAATCACAAAGACAGAATGCAATTTCCATGATGAAATAAACACAGTTTTGTCTTATAATGGCGTCATTGAAACCAAAAATCTATTAACTAATTTCAAACAATCAGAAACAAATCTTACATTAAAAATGTCTGATTTGAATAAACATCAAATTGTAACTTTATTTTATCTATTATTATTATTATTATTATTATTATTATTTATTAATACGGTAATTTGCTTTGACCCTTATCATTCTGAGAGCCCTTAAAAGGAAAGTGGAATATTTCAAATGATTGAATAAACATTTAATAAAATAAAAATTGGTATCGTTAATTAGGGAAACTCTAGCAACATTCTGATTACATATCAATACATTGAAATAAGTAAAATCATGTAGTGCTTTTGTTGATCATGGATCTTTTAAACCTCCGCATTTCAGGTGAAAACATTACCTACTTACATATAATGTTGAAATTAGTACAAATTTCAACGCATTTCAGGTGAAAACATTACCTACTTAAGTATCATGTTGAAATAAGTAAAATTATAGAGTGCTTTTGTTGTTTAGGGATCTTTTAAATCTCCGCATTTCAGGTGAAAACATTACCTACTTACATGTCATGTTGAAATTAGTACAAATTCCAACGCATTTCATGTGAAAACATTTTTACCTATATAAGTGCCATGTCGAAATATTTACAATCATAGAGTAGCTATTGTGGATCTTAAACCTATGCATTTAATGGGAAAATATTATTACCTACTTATATTACCTACTTATTATATGTCATGTTGCAATAAGTAAAATCATAGGGGGCTTTTTTTATTATTAGTATTTTTTAAAACCATTTTTTTTAAACATGCACATTTCATTAATTTATTTTTATTTCGGACTATTAGTCTCATCTTTATTAGTTGTTGTTTTTCATCTTTTATTGGTTTGTTTTATTCACAACGTTTCGGCCAACTATTCCTCTGGCCTTCGTCAGGTAGTAACCGCGACGGATAGGAACTCTGAATCTCCTAACTGCATTCTCAGCCATCACTGCCATCCGTAGTTGTTGTCGTCTCACCACATTTTGGCCAAGTAAACCTCTGGCACGCTTTGGGTGGGATTGAAACCGCTATCTTCAGACAATGTTCATCTGGAACTGTAGAGATTCAACGTCTCTATCAACTGCACCACGGGCCCCGAAAGGCAATCAAGGTTGGATTCTATATTTTTTTTAAACCTGCGTATTTCAGGTGAAAACTATATTTTTTTTAAACCTGCACATTTCAGATGAAAACTATCTTTTTTTAAAACCTGCACATTTCAGATGAAAACTATCTTTTTTTAAAACCTGCACATTTCAGATGAAAACTATATTTTTTTTAAACCTGCACATTTCAGATGAGAAACTATATTTTTAAACCTGCACATTTCAGGGGAAAACTATATTTTTTTTAAACCTGCACATTTCAGATGAAAACTATATTTTTTTTAAACCTGCACATTTCAGATGAAAACTATCTTTTTTTAAAACCTGCACATTTCAGATGAAAACTATATTTTTTTTAAACCTGCACATTTCAGATGAAAACTATCTTTTTTTTAAACCTGCACATTTCAGGTGAAAACTATCTTTTTTTAAAACCTGCACATTTCAGATGAAAACTATCTTTTTTTAAAACCTGCACATTTCAGATGAAAACTATCTTTTTTTAAAACCTGCACATTTCAGATGAAAACTATATTTTTTTTAAACCTGCACATTTCAGATGAGAAACTATATTTTTAAACCTGCACATTTCAGGGGAAAACTATATTTTTTTTAAACCTGCACATTTCAGATGAAAACTATATTTTTTTTAAACCTGCACATTTCAGATGAAAACTATCTTTTTTTAAAACCTGCACATTTCAGATGAAAACTATATTTTTTTTAAACCTGCACATTTCAGATGAAAACTATCTTTTTTTAAACCTGCACATTTCAGGTGAAAACTATCTTTTTTTAAAACCTGCACATTTCAGATGAAAACTATCTTTTTTTAAAACCTGCACATTTCAGATGAAAACTATCTTTTTTTAAAACCTGCACATTTCAGATGAAAACTATCTTTTTTTTAAACCTGCACATTTCAGATGAGAAACTATATTTTTAAACCTGCACATTTCAGGGGAAAACTATATTTTTTTTAAACCTGCACATTTCAGATGAAAACTATATTTTTTTTAAACCTGCACATTTCAGATGAAAACTATCTTTTTTTAAAACCTGCACATTTCAGATGAAAACTATATTTTTTTTAAACCTGCACATTTCAGATGAAAACTATCTTTTTTTTAAACCTGCACATTTCAGGTGAAAACTATCTTTTTTTAAAACCTGCACATTTCAGATGAAAACTATCTTTTTTTAAAACCTGCACATTTCAGATGAAAACTATCTTTTTTTAAAACCTGCACATTTCAGATGAAAACTATCTTTTTTTTAAACCTGCACATTTCAGATGAGAAACTATATTTTTAAACCTGCACATTTCAGGGGAAAACTATATTTTTTTTAAACCTGCACATTTCAGATGAAAACTATATTTTTTTTAAACCTGCACATTTCAGATGAAAACTATCTTTTTTTAAAACCTGCACATTTCAGATGAAAACTATATTTTTTTTAAACCTGCACATTTCAGATGAAAACTATCTTTTTTTTAAACCTGCACATTTCAGGTGAAAACTATCTTTTTTTAAAACCTGCACATTTCAGATGAAAACTATCTTTTTTTAAAACCTGCACATTTCAGATGAAAACTATATTTTTTTTAAACCTGCACATTTCAGATGAGAAACTATATTTTTAAACCTGCACATTTCAGGGGAAAACTATATTTTTTTTAAACCTGCACATTTCAGATGAAAACTATATTTTTTTTAAACCTGCACATTTCAGATGAAAACTATCTTTTTTTAAAACCTGCACATTTCAGATGAAAACTATATTTTTTTTAAACCTGCACATTTCAGATGAAAACTATCTTTTTTTTAAACCTGCACATTTCAGGTGAAAACTATCTTTTTTTAAAACCTGCACATTTCAGATGAAAACTATCTTTTTTTAAAACCTGCACATTTCAGATGAAAACTATCTTTTTTTAAAACCTGCACATTTCAGATGAAAACTATATTTTTTTTAAACCTGCACATTTCAGATGAGAAACTATATTTTTAAACCTGCACATTTCAGGGGAAAACTATATTTTTTTTAAACCTGCACATTTCAGATGAAAACTATATTTTTTTTAAACCTGCACATTTCAGATGAAAACTATCTTTTTTTAAAACCTGCACATTTCAGATGAAAACTATATTTTTTTTAAACCTGCACATTTCAGATGAAAACTATCTTTTTTTTAAACCTGCACATTTCAGGTGAAAACTATCTTTTTTTAAAACCTGCACATTTCAGATGAAAACTATCTTTTTTTAAAACCTGCACATTTCAGATGAAAACTATCTTTTTTTAAAACCTGCACATTTCAGATGAAAACTATATTTTTTTTAAACCTGCACATTTCAGATGAAAACTATCTTTTTTTTAAACCTGCACATTTCAGGTGAAAACTATCTTTTTTTAAAACCTGCACATTTCAGATGAAAACTATCTTTTTTTAAAACCTGCACATTTCAGATGAAAACTATCTTTTTTTAAAACCTGCACATTTCAGATGAAAACTATATTTTTTTTAAACCTGCACATTTCAGATGAGAAACTATATTTTTAAACCTGCACATTTCAGATGAAAACTATATTTTTTTTAAACCTGCACATTTCAGATGAAAACTATATTTTTTTTAAACCTGCACATTTCAGATGAAAACTATCTTTTTTTAAAACCTGCACATTTCAGATGAAAACTATATTTTTTTTAAACCTGCACATTTCAGATGAAAACTATCTTTTTTTTAAACCTGCACATTTCAGGTGAAAACTATCTTTTTTTAAAACCTGCACATTTCAGATGAAAACTATCTTTTTTTAAAACCTGCACATTTCAGATGAAAACTATCTTTTTTTTAAACCTGCACATTTCAGATGAGAAACTATATTTTTAAACCTGCACATTTCAGGGGAAAACTATATTTTTTTTAAACCTGCACATTTCAGATGAAAACTATATTTTTTTTAAACCTGCACATTTCAGATGAAAACTATATTTTTTTAAAACCTGCACATTTCAGATGAAAACTATATTTTTTTTAAACCTGCACATTTCAGATGAAAACTATCTTTTTTTTAAACCTGCACATTTCAGGTGAAAACTATCTTTTTTTAAAACCTGCACATTTCAGATGAAAACTATCTTTTTTTAAAACCTGCACATTTCAGATGAAAACTATCTTTTTTTAAAACCTGCACATTTCAGATGAAAACTATCTTTTTTTTAAACCTGCACATTTCAGATGAGAAACTATATTTTTAAACCTGCACATTTCAGGGGAAAACTATATTTTTTTTAAACCTGCACATTTCAGATGAAAACTATATTTTTTTTAAACCTGCACATTTCAGATGAAAACTATATTTTTTTTAAACCTGCACATTTCAGATGAAAACTATATTTTTTTTAAACCTGCACATTTCAGATGAAAACTATCTTTTTTTTAAACCTGCACATTTCAGGTGAAAACTATCTTTTTTTAAAACCTGCACATTTCAGATGAAAACTATCTTTTTTTAAAACCTGCACATTTCAGATGAAAACTATATTTTTTTTAAACCTGCACATTTCAGATGAGAAACTATATTTTTAAACCTGCACATTTCAGGGGAAAACTATATTTTTTTTAAACCTGCACATTTCAGATGAAAACTATATTTTTTTTAAACCTGCACATTTCAGATGAAAACTATCTTTTTTTAAAACCTGCACATTTCAGATGAAAACTATCTTTTTTTTAAACCTGCACATTTCAGGTGAAAACTATCTTTTTTTTAAACCTGCACATTTCAGATGAAAACTATCTTTTTTTTAAACCTGCACATTTCAGATGAGAAACTATATTTTTAAACCTGCACATTTCAGGGGAAAACTATATTTTTTTTAAACCTGCACATTTCAGATGAAAACTATATTTTTTTTAAACCTGCACATTTCAGATGAAAACTATATTTTTTTTAAACCTGCACATTTCAGATGAAAACTATCTTTTTTTTAAACCTGCACATTTCAGATGAAAACTATCTTTTTTTTAAACCTGCACATTTCAGATGAGAAACTATATTTTTAAACCTGCACATTTCAGGGGAAAACTATATTTTTTTAAAACCTGCACATTTCAGATGAAAACTATATTTTTTTTAAACCTGCACATTTCAGGTGAAAACTATCTTTTTTTAAAACCTGCACATTTCAGATGAAAACTATCTTTTTTTAAAACCTGCACATTTCAGATGAAAACTATATTTTTTTTAAACCTGCACATTTCAGATGAAAACTATCTTTTTTTAAAACCTGCACATTTCAGATGAAAACTATATTTTTTTTAAACCTGCACATTTCAGATGAAAACTATCTTTTTTTTAAACCTGCACATTTCAGGTGAAAACTATCTTTTTTTTAAACCTGCACATTTCAGATGAAAACTATCTTTTTTTTAAACCTGCACATTTCAGATGAGAAACTATATTTTTAAACCTGCACATTTCAGGGGAAAACTATATTTTTTTAAAACCTGCACATTTCAGATGAAAACTATATTTTTTTTAAACCTGCACATTTCAGGTGAAAACTATCTTTTTTTAAAACCTGCACATTTCAGAAGAAAACTATCTTTTTTTAAAACCTGCACATTTCAGATGAAAACTATATTTTTTTTAAACCTGCACATTTCAGATGAAAACTATCTTTTTTTAAAACCTGCACATTTCAGATGAAAACTATATTTTTTTAAAACCTGCACATTTCAGATGAAAACTATATTTTTTTTAAACCTGCACATTTCAGGTGAAAACTATCTTTTTTTAAAACCTGCACATTTCAGATGAAAACTATCTTTTTTTTAAACCTGCACATTTCAGGTGAAAACTATCTTTTTTTAAAACCTGCACATTTCAGATGAAAACTATATTTTTTTTAAACCTGCACATTTCAGATGAGAAACTATATTTTTAAACCTGCACATTTCAGGGGAAAACTATATTTTTTTTAAACCTGCACATTTCAGATGAAAACTATATTTTTTTTAAACCTGCACATTTCAGATGAGAACTATCTTTTTTTAAAACCTGCACATTTCAGATGAAAACTATATTTTTTTTAAACCTGCACATTTCAGATGAAAACTATCTTTTTTTTAAACCTGCACATTTCAGGTGAAAACTATCTTTTTTTTAAACCTGCACATTTCAGATGAAAACTATCTTTTTTTTAAACCTGCACATTTCAGATGAGAAACTATATTTTTAAACCTGCACATTTCAGGGGAATACTATATTTTTTTAAAACCTGCACATTTCAGATGAAAACTATATTTTTTTTAAACCTGCACATTTCAGGGGAAAACTATATTTTTTTTAAACCTGCACATTTCAGATGAAAACTATATTTTTTTAAAACCTGCACATTTCAGATGAAAACTATATTTTTTTTAAACCTGCACATTTCAGATGAAAACTATATTTTTTTTAAACCTGCACATTTCAGGGGAAAACTATATTTTTTTTAAACCTGCACATTTCAGATGAAAACTATATTTTTTTTAAACCTGCACATTTCAGATGAAAACTATATTTTTTTTAAACCTGCACATTTCAGGGGAAAACTATATTTTTTTTAAACCTGCACATTTCAGATGAAAACTATATTTTTTTTAAACCTGCACATTTCAGGGGAAAACTATATTTTTTTTAAACCTGCACATTTCAGATGAAAACTATATTTTTTTTAAACCTGCACATTTCAGATGAAAACTATCTTTTTTTTAAACCTGCACATTTCAGATGAAAACTATATTTTTTTAAAACCTGCACATTTCAGATGAAAACTATCTTTTTTTTAAACCTGCACATTTCAGATGAAAACTATATTTTTTTAAAACCTGCACATTTCAGATGAAAACTATCTTTTTTTTAAACCTGCACATTTCAGATGAAAACTATCTTTTTTTTAAACCTGCACATTTCAGATGAAAACTATCTTTTTTTTAAACCTGCACATTTCAGATGAAAACTATATTTTTTTAAAACCTGCACATTTCAGATGAAAACTATCTTTTTTTTAAACCTGCACATTTCAGATGAAAACTATCTTTTTTCTAAACCTGCACATTTCAGATGAAAACTATCTTTTTTTTAAACCTGCACATTTCAGATGAAAACTATCTTTTTTTTAAACCTGCACATTTCAGATGAAAACTATATTTTTTTAAAACCTGCACATTTCAGATGAAAACTATATTTTTTTAAAACCTGCACATTTCAGATGAAAACTATCTTTTTTTTAAACCTGCACATTTCAGATGAAAACTATATTTTTTTAAAACCTGCACATTTCAGATGAAAACTATCTTTTTTTTAAACCTGCACATTTCAGATGAAAACTATCTTTTTTTTAAACCTGCACATTTCAGATGAAAACTATCTTTTTTTTAAACCTGCACATTTCAGATGAAAACTATATTTTTTTAAAACCTGCACATTTCAGATGAAAACTATATTTTTTTTAAACCTGCACATTTCAGATGAAAACTATCTTTTTTTTAAACCTGCACATTTCAGATGAAAACTATCTTTTTTTTAAACCTGCACATTTCAGATGAAAACTATATTTTTTTAAAACCTGCACATTTCAGATGAAAACTATATTTTTTTAAAACCTGCACATTTCAGATGAAAACTATATTTTTTTAAAACCTGCACATTTCAGATGAAAACTATCTTTTTTTTAAACCTGCACATTTCAGATGAAAACTATATTTTTTTTAAACCTGCACATTTCAGATGAAAACTATATTTTTTTTAAACCTGCACATTTCAGATGAAAACTATCTTTTTTTTAAACCTGCACATTTCAGATGAAAACCATTTTTTTTTAAACCTGCACATTTCAGATGAAAACTATCTTTTTTTTAAACCTGCACATTTCAGATGAAAACTATCTTTTTTTTAAACCTGCACATTTCAGATGAAAACTATATTTTTTTTAAACCTGCACATTTCAGATGAAAACTATCTTTTTTTTAAACCTGCACATTTCAGATGAAAACTATCTTTTTTTTAAACCTGCACATTTCAGATGAAAACTATATTTTTTTAAAATCTGCACATTTCAGATGAGAAACTATCTTTTTTTTAAACCTGCACATTTCAGATGAAAACTATCTTTTTTTAAAATCTGCACATTTCAGATGAAAACTATCTTTTTTTTAAACCTGCACATTTCAGATGAAAACTATATTTTTTTAAAATCTGCACATTTCAGATGAGAAACTATCTTTTTTTTAAACCTGCACATTTCAGATGAAAACTATCTTTTTTTAAAATCTGCACATTTCAGATGAAAACTATCTTTTTTTTAAACCTGCACATTTCAGATGAAAACTATCTTTTTTTAAAACCTGCACATTTCAGGGGAAAACTATCTTTTTTTTAAACCTGCACATTTCAGATGAAAACTATCTTTTTTTAAAACCTGCACATTTCAGGTGAAAACTATCTTTTTTTTAAACCTGCACATTTCAGATGAAAACTATCTTTTTTTTAAACCTGCACATTTCAGATGAGAACTATCTTTTTTTTTAAACCTGCACATTTCAGATGAAAACTATCTTTTTTTTAAACCTGCACATTTCAGATGAAAACTATCTTTTTTTTAAACCTGCACATTTCAGATGAGAAACTATCTTTTTTTTAAACCTGCACATTTCAGATGAAAACTATCTTTTTTTTAAACCTGCACATTTCAGATGAAAACTATCTTTTTTTAAAATCTGCACATTTCAGATGAAAACTATATTTTTTTTAAACCTGCACATTTCAGATGAAAACTATCTTTTTTTTAAACCTGCACATTTCAGATGAGAAACTATCTTTTTTTTAAACCTGCACATTTCAGATGAAAACTATCTTTTTTTAAAACCTGCACATTTCAGATGAAAACTATCTTTTTTTTAAACCTGCACATTTCAGATGAAAACTATATTTTTTTTAAACCTGCACATTTCAGATGAAAACTATATTTTTTTTAAACCTGCACATTTCAGATGAAAACTATATTTTTTTTAAAACCTGCACATTTCAGATGAGAAACTATATTTTTAAACCTGCACATTTCAGATGAAAACTATCTTTTTTTAAAACCTGCACATTTCAGATGAAAACTATATTTTTTTTAAACCTGCACATTTCAGGGGAAAACTATATTTTTTTTAAACCTGCACATTTCAGATGAAAACTATATTTTTTTTAAACCTGCACATTTCAGATGAAAACTATCTTTTTTTAAAACCTGCACATTTCAGATGAAAACTATATTTTTTTTAAAACCTGCACATTTCAGATGAAAACTATATTTTTTTTAAAACCTGCACATTTCAGATGAAAACTATATTTTTTTTAAACCTGCACATTTCAGATGAAAACTATATTTTTTTAAAACCTGCACATTTCAGATGAAAACTATCTTTTTTTTAAACCTGCACATTTCAGATGAAAACTATATTTTTTTTAAACCTGCACATTTCAGATGAAAACTATATTTTTTTAAAACCTGCACATTTCAGGTGAAAACTATATTTTTTTAAACCTGCACATTTCAGATGAAAACTATCTTTTTTTAAAACCTGCACATTTCAGGTGAAAACTATATTTTTTTAAAACCTGCACATTTCAGATGAAAACTATATTTTTTTTAAACCTGCACATTTCAGATGAAAACTATATTTTTTTAAAACCTGCACATTTCAGATGAAAACTATATTTTTTTTAAACCTGCACATTTCAGGTGAAAACATTACATGTCTCTTTCTCTCTCTATTCCTTAACATTAGTTCAAAGACGGAAAATCAAACCAATTCCTTACATGTGTAATCCAAGATGTCATGAAATACATGTGTAATCCAAGATGTCATGAAATAATAAACAACTTGGGGTCATCGGAACTTACAGAAAATCAACCTGACAATATCACATGTGTATCAGGCATATCTAGCTGAACTTTTGAAAGACATTAAAGACAGATGTATTGGAAATTCTATTTGCAAATGTTTATGTTATTGAATTTTTAAAAAGAGGGATACCACATTATAATGCTGTGAGATCAGGATAAGGCCAGAACAGTTCAACAAATTGATGCAATTATGTCAAAGATTCCAGAGCTTCGTGATTTAGTTAAGTTTTTAATGGTACAATGTCCAACCTCATTATAATTGTTTATGTAATAAAAAGTTTCTTACTGATGTGTGTTTTTTTTTAAATTTGCAACAACTACGGAATTTCCATGGGTTCTGCTAGTTTAAATAATTATGCTATAACATATTATAATGGGATATAACTTATATAACTATAACCTATTATAATAGGAGCACTTCATATTGATAAAATAAAAGTTTTCAAGTATTATATATATATAATATTATTACTTTTCTTCTTAATTTGTATTAGAAGTCTACCAAATTTAAAATAATGCATATAATTGTACATGAAGTTTAAAAGGTTAACGATTATTGGTCGGTATAAGAATATGCTACACATTTTGTATTCGCACATATATTAGTAGTTTTTCACACTTTTTTTAAAAAGATCATCTTATTAGCAAAGATGATAACTGATGATTAAGCTGATGTCACTAAGGTAACAAATATCGACTTTACTCATTTTAAAATTAATTGTTCGAAAACCAAACTGCACCATCAAGACTTTTTTTTTTTTTTTTTTTTAACAAATAAGGGCATTTCAAAAACTGAAGACTATTTAGCTGACAATTATTTTCACGGTAAGAAAATAAAGAATATTTATTGTTATAAAAGGAATTAAATTGCATTTACAATTTAATAATAAATTTAAATAAGAAACATATGTTTTATTTATTAACAATGTTTACAAAATATCCATTTTATTTATTAAGAATTAACAAATGTTAACAATTAACAATGTTAAAAACATTCATTTTATAATACAATTAACAATGCTTAAAATATTTTATTTATTTACAAATGTTAACAATTAACATTAAAAACATATCCGTTTAATTTATTAAACAACTAATATATACAATTAACAATGTTTAAAACATATTCATTTTATTTATTAACAATTAATAATTTGCTCAAAATTAACAATATTAAGAAACATTTTATTTATTAACTAACAATGACAATTATTTTATGAAAGAAGAACGACTAATTTTTTCTTTATAGTATGACATCATCATCATGTTCAGTTTAATGTCCATTTTATATGCTGTCATGCATTGAATAGCTCTAAGAAATTGATTTTCAAACTAATCTATCTTTGGCCAGATCTTTATTTATCCCTCTTTCCCTTAGGTCCATATGAACTTGCTACTTTTGTCATTTATTGGGACCCTATGTCTGTAAGATGCGATTACGTTAACTAGAATGAATTTTGGCAAAGGTTATATTAGTACATGTCAGGATGACTTGGAATGGGGTATGCTCCCTTAAAGTTGGGAGATTCTATTTATAAATGCTGCTGATAGGAACTGACGAATCAAATTAATTCACCTTCTGCTATCAATCAATAAGAAACCAGAATTGTTTCATAAAAATTAAATCTTTAAGCATTCCAACACATAATTTTTTTGTGTTAACATAAAAAGGATCTTTTGCTCTTTGGCTGCAAAATTATAAAGTCCAGAACCTGTACAGAACAGCTGCCCGCCAAGGATTCTTCATCTCCAGTTATAGAATAACTTACCCATCAGAAATTTCTGAAATTAAACATGGCTTTCAATTCAAGAATTATTAACGATAAATTATACAGATCGATGGAATTTCCATAGGATTTCACTAGTCTTTACTATTTATGTTGCAATATTTTCAGACATAGTAAAAGAGTATGACCACATAGATTTGGGCAATTCGATTTATATAACCATGTTTGACCAAAACAATTAGATGTTCTGACATCTTTATATAAAATAGAATTAATTTTTTAGAATTTTTCATACTTTTTGTCTCAAAACGAAGACACTACCATGTTTCTGCTGATCATAACTGGATTAATTCTTTGCTCAGGAAATCATCTCTAACTGAAATGATGCTGCCATTTTTGCCAATAACTACAGTTTGCTATTTCAAGAATTTATAACATTTGTATTGATTTTTATACACATTAGAATTGATTATTTTAAAGATTCAGAGAAAAGTCATACTTACATATGTTTCTCTTCCTGTGCTTTTAGAACTTATGGTGACATTATAATTAAGTCTATAATGAAAGTTGTGCTTCCATGAAAACTCAAAACAGGAAATATTTGTAAATTGAGGATATTCAGTCAAGTTTACTTGCGCAGGTTTTACTGAAATAAAAATATCATGCATATTATATGTTATCAAAATAAATATAAATTATAAAATGATACGCAGCATATAATTTTATTAAAATTAGACATTATCACATTTGGTTTTACAGGGTGGAACGATAAATTTGTTGCCCTAAAGAAAACAACAGCTTTATTTTAAATCTTTTATTGAAAAAATCAATTCAGCTAACTTGATTATGTAGTAGAGCTGACATCTATTCAATGTAGCCGCCTTCAGCCCCAATCACTGTCTTGATACAGGTCCAGGACTGGGAGCATGCCTTTTCCACAAGCGCCAGCAGGAGCTCAGTGAATATCCGGCAGATGGCGGCAATCAAGCTGGCTTTGGTGTTGTGGGAGGTCATGTTGATGATGTTCTCGACATATGACCAAACAAAGTAATCCAGCGGGTTCAGGTCAGGGGTGGAGTGGGACCAGTGAGAGAAGGGTACAGAGTCATAGCATTTCTTCTGAAACCAAACCCAGATCTCTTTGGACTTGTGGGCCCGTGTCGAGTCTTACTGCCACACCCAGGGTCTGCCAGCAACCACTTGATTGCACCAGGGGACACCACACTCTTCAGCACATCCTGATACACTTCAATGTTGACATAAGCCGACTTTGAAGATGTGAGGTGGCATGATTTATCCCTCACTTGAAACCACACCAAAGACCATAACCATGGCCAGAAACTTTGTTGTCATCACCCTTAGTACGTCCCTGTTATTCATAGCAACCCAGCGATGCATTTTGAGGGTGTTGGCAATGGTCCTGTTGTCATAACTTGGATCGGCAGAAAGCATGAATTGTACAGCGGCACATCTCCAATAACTCGTTGAACATTTTTTAACTTTCAGACATGATAGAAAGCTCCTATCGCTCAAGATTTGTACACAACTAGCCAACTAGTAGATGGTCTGCAACAAAAAAGATAACAAATTTTCATCAAATGGAAATGGAATCATGTCGTCTTTTCTAGGGCAATAATTTTAGTGTTCTACTCTGTACATGCTAGCATGCATTCGATAGTTTGAGGAAACTGATTTTCAAATTAACCTATCTCTGCTCAGATTTTTTTATCACTTCAACCATCTTTTTGTTGTCCATTCCCATGTAATCTGAACATGGGAATGGACAGTATCTGTTCTACATCTACCATCCATTCTTTCAGTATTATTGAAGGCTCTTGTTCTGTACACACACCTCCCTATATACTGTCTAAATCTAATCTTCCTCTGAAGTCATCAGATCTAAGCATATATTTTAGACTCACATTACACATCGATCATATCATTCTTATATTATTTCTCTCCATGCAACACATATCCTCAACTATCACTGGACAGGTTTCACTTACATACCTCAAACTGCATATACATAGACTCTTCCTTTGGTAAACACTTTAAATTGTTGCATCCTTTTGTTTATTTTACAGGTATTTTCATGGAATGTGCTCCGACAAGCTTACTGCATTAGTGCCTCCTTGGCATAAATACCTTGACTGACAATCAGCAAAATCCCACCCGATCACTGTCTGTAGAAGTTACTAGAAGATGTTCGACCTAAATAGTTTTCTTGCTCATATTGCTTGCCTTTACAATTCTCTCCCTGCTCACTGCATCTCAAACTATACCAATATGTAGAAATTTAAATGTGCTGTTAACAAACATCTTGTTGTTTAACTCTCTACTTAGGATGCCCTTGTTAATACAGTCCTTAATTTACAGTAGCCTCCTACATTATGGTGACTTAATCGTGATGTGATTCCTATGATAAAAAAAGCAAAAAAAAAAAAGCAAATAGCTTTAATTGCTATTCTTTCTTTTTCCAGCTTGTTGGAGTTTGCTTTCTTTGGCACTCCAAAAAACAAGGACGTTTTTACAGAAACGTATGAATTATAAATATTTGCAACCAGTGAATAAAGTTCAAAAGTAACACGTACATGTGAAAATAATAAGCCAACTTATAAATTCCTATAAAACCCGATCAATACAATCAATTTTCTATATTCACCAGCTTAACATGCACAGAAAAATCCAAGAACGTTTGCTAAATCATCCTCCTTTATACCTTTGAGACGAGGGAGGTGAAACGACTTAATGACTCTCATACAACCTTTCTTCATCTTGTGCATGCATTTATACACACAAGTCAAACAAAAACGAACTGCTAATCACAGCTGTACATGCACTAACAACAAGATAAACTAATACACACACACACAATGCTTTGCTGCGAAATACTCTCATGTGTATAATACATAGGCAACTCATTCACACTGTGAACATTTTGTCATGATTACTAATCAAACTTTCTTTACTAAACGTGTTTGCAGATATTAACATTATCATTATTGAAAATAACATTTATATACTTATCTCTTGTATAAAAACATAAAACATTTGCTATAAAATTTCGTTTTTCTCAATTTTTGCATTTCCAATAGCAGATAAAGCACTGCTTAGTCTTAGTGAACAATGACCTAAATATAATGTCTGCGTATAATTGTTTAGAAATAAATGATAATTGTTTATTAATGAATAACAAAAAATTGTTTATTAATGAATAAAAAAAATAATTGTTTAGTAATGAATAAAAAATAATTGTTTAGAATGAATTAAAAAATAATTGTTTAGAATGAATTAAAAAATAATTGTTTAGAATGAATTAAAAAATAATTGTTTAGAATGAATTAAAAAATAATTGTTTAGAATGAATTAAAAAATAATTGTTTAGAATGAATTAAAAAATAATTGTTTAGAATGAATTAAAAAAAATTGTTTAGAATGAATTAAAAAATAATTGTTCAGAATGAATTAAAAATTAATTGTTTAGTGATGAATAAAAAATAATTGTTTAGAATGAATAAAAAATAATTGTTTAGTGATGAATAAAAAATAATTGTTTAGTGATGAATAAAAAATAATTGTTTAGTGATGAATAAAAAATAATTGTTTAGTAATGAATAAAAAATACTTGTTTAGTAATGAATAAAAAATAATTGTTTAGTGATGAATAAAATATAATTGTTTAGAATGAATAAAATATAATTGTTTAGAATGAATAACAAATAATTGTTTAGTGATGAATAAAAAATAATTGTTTAGTGATGAATAAAAAATAATTGTTTAGTGATGAATAAAAAATAATTGTTTGGAATGAATAAAAAATAATTGTTTAGTAATGAATAAAAAATAATTGTTTAGAATGAATAAAAAATAATTGTTTAGTATGAATAAAAAATAATTGTTTAGAATGAATAAAAAATAATTGTTTAGAATGAATAAAAAATAATTGTTTAGAATGAATAAAAAATAATTGTTTAGAATGAATAAAAAATAATTGTTTAGAATGAATAAAAAATAATTGTTTAGAATGAATAAAAAATAATTGTTTAGAATGAATAAAAAATAATTGTTTAGAATGAATAAAAAATAATTGTTTAGAATGAATAAAAAATAATTGTTTAGAATGAATAAAAAATAATTGTTTAGAATGAATAAAAAATAATTGTTTAGAATGAATAAAAAATAATTGTTTAGAATGAATAAAAAATAATTGTTTAGAATGAATAAAAAATAATTGTGTAGTAATGAATAAAAAATAATTGTTTAGAATGAATAAAAAATAATTGTGTAGTAATGAATAAAAAATAATTGTGTAGTAATGAATAAAAAATAATTGTGTAGTAATGAATAAAAAATAATTGTTTAGTGATGAATAAAAAAATAATTGTTTAGTGATGAATAAAAAATAATTGTTTAGTGATGAATAAAAAAATAATTGTTTAGTGATGAATAAAAAATAATTGTTTGGAATGAATAAAAAATAATTGTTTAGTAATGAATAAAAAATAATTGTTTAGAATGAATAAAAAATAATTGTTTAGTATGAATAAAAAATAATTGTTTAGAATGAATAAAAAATAATTGTTAAGAATGAATAAAAAATAATTGTTAAGAATGAATAAAAAATAATTGTTTAGAATGAATAAAAAATAATAGTTTAGAATGAATAAAAAATAATTGTGTAGTAATGAATAAAAAATAATTGTGTAGTAATGAATAAAAAATAATTGTGTAGTAATGAATAAAAAATAATTGTGTAGTAATGAATAAAAAATAATTGTGTAGTAATGAATAAAAAATAATTGTGTAGTAATGAATAAAAAATAATTGGGTAGTAATGAATAAAAAATAATTGTGTAGTAATGAATAAAAAATAATAGTTTAGAATGAATAAAAAAATAATTGTTTAGAATGAATAAAAAATAATTGTGTAGTAATGAATAAAACATAATTGTTTAGTAATGAATAAAAAATAATTGTGTAGTAATGAATAAAAAATAATTGTGTAGTAATGAATAAAAAATAATTGTGTAGTAATGAATAAAAAATAATGGTGTAGTAATGAATAAAAAATAATGGTGTAGTAATTCATAAAAAATAATGGTGTAGTAATTCATAAAAAATAATGGTGTAGTAATTCATAAAAAATAATTGTGTAGTAATGAATAAAAAATAATTGTTTAGTAATGAATAAAAAATAATTGTTTAGAATGAATAAAAAATAATTGTTTAGAATGAATAAAAAATAATTGTTTAGAATGAATAAAAAAAATAATTGTTTAGAATGAATAAAAAAATAATTGTTTAGAATGAATAAAAAAAATAATTGTGCAGTAATGAATAAAACATAATTGTTTAGTAATGAATAAAAAATAATTGTGTAGTAATGAATAAAAAATAATTGTGTAGTAATGAATAAAAAATAATTGTGTAGTAATGAATAAAAAATAATTGTGTAGTAATGAATAAAAAATAATTGTGTAGTAATGAATAAAAATAATTGTTTAGTAATGAAGAAAAAATAATTGTTTAGTAATGAATAAAAAATAATTGTTTAGAATGATTAAAAAATAATTGTTTAGTAATTAATAAAAAACAATTGTTTAGTGATGAATAAAAAATAATTGTTTAGAATGAATAAAATATAATTGTTTAGAATGAATAACAAATAATTGTTTAGAATGAATAAAAAATAATTGTTTAGTAATGAATAAAAAATAATTGTGTGGTAATGAATAAAAAATAATTGTTTAGAATGAATAAAAAATAATTGTTTAGAATGAATAAAAAAAAATTGTTTAGTAATGAATAAAAAATAATTGTTTAGTAATGAATAAAAAATAATTGTTTAGAATGAATAAAAAATAATTGTTAAGAATGAATAAAAAATAATTGTGTAGTAATGAATAAAAAATAATTGTGTAGTAATGAATAAAAAATAATTGTGTAGTAATGAATAAAAAATAATTGTGTAGTAATGAATAAAAAATAATTGTGTAGTAATGAATAAAAAATAATTGTGTAGTAATGAATAAAAAAAAATTGTTTAGAATGAATAAAAAATAATTGTTTAGAATGAATAAAAAATAATTGTGTAGTAATGAATAAAAAATAATTGTGTAGTAATGAATAAAAAATAATTGTGTAGTAATGAATAAAAAATAATTGTGTAGTAATGAATAAAAAATAATTGTGTAGTAATGAATAAAAAATAATTGTTTAGAATGAATAAAAAATAATTGTTTGGAATGAATAAAAAATAATTGTTTAGAATGAATAAAAAATAATTGTTTAGAATGAATAAAAAATAATTGTTAAGAATGAATAAAAAATAATTATTTAGAATGAATAAAAAATAATTGTTTAGTAATGAATAAAAAATAATTGTTTAGTAATGAATAAAAAATAATTGTTTAGTAATGAATAAAAAATAATTGTTTAGTAATGAATAAAAAATAATTGTTTAGTAATGAATAAAAAAAAAATTTTTAGAATGAATAAAAAATAATTGTGTAGTAATGAATAAAAAAAAAGTGTAGTAATGAATAAAAAATAATTGTTTAGAATGAATAAAAAATAATTGTGTAGTAATGAATAAAAAATAATTGTTTAGAATGAATAAAAAATAATTGTTTGGAATGAATAAAAAATAATTGTTTAGAATGAATAAAAAATAATTGTTTAGAATGAATAAAAAATAATTGTTAAGAATGAATAAAAAATAATTATTTAGAATGAATAAAAAATAATTGTTTAGTAATGAATAAAAAATAATTGTTTAGTAATGAATAAAAAAAAAAAATTTTACAATGAATAAAAAATAATTGTGTAGTAATGAATAAAAAATAATTGTTTAGAATGAATAAAAATAATTGTTTGGAATGAATAAAAAATAATTGTTTAGAATGAATAAAAAATAATTGTTTAGAATGAATAAAAAATAATTGTTAAGAATGAATAAAAAATAATTATTTAGAATGAATAAAAAATAATTGTTTAGTAATGAATAAAAAATAATTGTTTAGTGATGAATAAAAAATAATTGTTTGGAATGAATAAAAAATAATTGTTTGGAATGAATAAAAAATAATTGTTTAGAATGAATAAAAAATAATTGTGTAGTAATGAATAAAAAATAATTGTGTAGTAATGAATAAAAAATAATTGTGTAGTAATGAATAAAAAATAATTGTGTAGTAATGAATAAAAAATAATTGTGTAGTAATGAATAAAAAATAATTGGGTAGTAATGAATAAAAAATAATTGTGTAGTAATGAATAAAAAATAATTGTGTAGTAATGAATAAAAAATCCTTGTGTAGTAATGAATAAAAAATAATTGTTTAGAATGAATAAAAAAATAATTGTTTAGAATGAATAAAAAAATAATTGTTTAGAATGAATAAAACATAATTGTGCAGTAATGAATAAAACATAATTGTTTAGTAATGAATAAAAAATAATTGTGTAGTAATGAATAAAAAATAATTGTGTAGTAATGAATAAAAAATAATTGTGTAGTAATGAATAAAAAATAATTGTGTAGTAATGAATAAAAAATAATTGTTTAGTAATGAATAAAAAATAATTGTTTAGAATGAATAAAAAATAATTGTGTAGTAATGAATAAAAAATAATTGTGTAGTAATGAATAAAAAATAATTGTTTAGAATGAATAAAAAATAATTGTGTAGTAATGAATAAAAAATAATTGTGTAGTAATGAATGAAAAATAATTGTTTAGAATGAATAAACAATAATTGTGTAGTAATGAATAAAAAAAAAATGTGTTGTAATGAATGAAAAATAATTGTGTAGTAATGAATAAAAAATAATTGTTAAGAATTAATGAACAATAATTGTGTAGTAATGAATAAAAAATAATTGTGTAGTAATGAATAAAAAATAATTGTGTAGTAATGAATAAAAAATAATTGTGTAGTAATGAATAAAAAATAATTGTGTAGTAATGAATAAAAAATAATTGTGTAGTAATGAATAAAAAATAATTGTGCAGTAATGAATAAAAAATAATTGTTTAGTAATGAATAAAAAATAATTGTGTAGTAATGAATAAAAATTAATTGTGTAGTAATGAATAAAAATTAATTGTGTAGTAATGAATAAAAATTAATTGTGTAGTAATGAATAAAAAATAATTGTGTAGTAATGAATAAAAAATAATTGTGCAGTAATGAATAAAAAATAATTGTTTAGAATGAATAAAAAATAATTGTGTAGTAATGAATAAAAAATAATTGTGTAGTAATGAATAAAAAATAATTGTGCAGTAATGAATAAAAAATAATTGTTTAGAATGAATAAACAATAATTGTGTAGTAATGAATAAAAAATAATTGTTTAGAATGAATAAAAAATTGTTTAGTAATGAATAAAAATAATTGTGTAGTAATAAATAAAAAATAATTGTTTGGAATGAATAAAAAATAATTGTTTAGTAATGAATAAAAAATAATTGTTTAGAATGAATAAAAAATAATTGTTTAGAATTAATAAAAAATAATTGTTTAGAATTAATAAAAAATAATTGTTTAGAATTAATAAAAAATAATTGTTTAGAATGCATAAAAAAATAATTGTGTAGTAATAAATAAAAAATAATTGTGTAGTAATGAACTAAAAAAAATTGTTTAGTATGAATAAAAAATAATTGTTTAGTAATGAATAAAAAATAATTGTGTAGTAATGAATAAAAAATAATTGTGTAGTAATGAATAAAAAATAATGGTGTAGTAATGAATAAAAAATAATGGTGTAGTAATGAATAAAAAATAATGGTGTAGTAATGAATAAAAAATAATGGTGTAGTAATGAATAAAAAATAATTGTGTAGTAATGAATAAAAAATAATTGTTTAGTAATGAATAAACAATAATTGTTTAGAATGAATAAAAAATAATTGTTTAGAATGAATAAAAAATAATTGTTTAGAATGAATAAAAAAAATAATTGTTTAGAATGAATAAAAAAAATAATTGTGCAGTAATGAATAAAACATAATTGTTTAGTAATGAATAAAAAATAATTGTGTAGTAATGAATAAAAAATAATTGTGTAGTAATGAATAAAAAATAATTGTGTAGTAATGAATAAAAAATAATTGTGTAGTAATGAATAAAAATAATTGTTTAGTAATGAAGAAAAAATAATTGTTTAGTAATGAATAAAAAATAATTGTTTAGAATGATTAAAAAATAATTGTTTAGTAATTAATAAAAAACAATTGTTTAGTGATGAATAAAAAATCATTGTTTAGAATGAATAAAATATAATTGTTTAGAATGAATAACAAATAATTGTTTAGAATGAATAAAAAATAATTGTTTAGTAATGAATAAAAAATAATTGTGTGGTAATGAATAAAAAATAATTGTTTAGAATGAATAAAAAATAATTGTTTAGAATGAATAAAAAAAATTGTTTAGTAATGAATAAAAAATAATTGTTTAGTAATGAATAAAAAATAATTGTTTAGAATGAATAAAAAATAATTGTTTAGAATGAATAAAAAATAATTGTGTAGTAATGAATAAAAAATAATTGTGTAGTAATGAATAAAAAATAATTGTGTAGTAATGAATAAAAAATAATTGTGTAGTAATGAATAAAAAATAATTGTGTAGTAATGAATAAAAAATAATTGTGTAGTAATGAATAAAAAAAAATTGTTTAGAATGAATAAAAAATAATTGTTTAGAATGAATAAAAAATAATTGTGTAGTAATGAATAAAAAATAATTGAGTAGTAATGAATAAAAAATAATTGTGTAGTAATGAATAAAAAATAATTGTGTAGTAATGAATAAAAAATAATTGTTTAGTAATGAATAAAAAATAATTGTTTAGTAATGAATAAAAAATAATTGTTTAGTAATAAATAAAAAAAAAATTTTTAGAATGAATAAAAAATAATTGTGTAGTAATGAATAAAAAATAATTGTGTAGTAATGAATAAAAAAAAAGTGTAGTAATGAATAAAAAATAATTGTTTAGAATGAATAAAAAATAATTGTGTAGTAATGAATAAAAAATAATTGTTTAGAATGAATAAAAAATAATTGTTTGGAATGAATAAAAAATAATTGTTTAGAATGAATAAAAAATAATTGTTTAGAATGAATAAAAAATAATTGTTAAGAATGAATAAAAAATAATTATTTAGAATGAATAAAAAATAATTGTTTAGTAATGAATAAAAAATAATTGTTTAGTAATGAATAAAAAATAATTGTTTAGTAATGAATAAAAAAAAAATTTTTAGAATGAATAAAAAATAATTGTGTAGTAATGAATAAAAAAAAAGTGTAGTAATGAATAAAAAAAAATTGTTTAGAATGAATAAAAAATAATTGTGTAGTAATGAATAAAAAATAATTGTTTAGAATGAATAAAAAATAATTGTTTGGAATGAATAAAAAATAATTGTTTAGAATGAATAAAAAATAATTGTTTAGAAAGAATAAAAAATAATTGTTAAGAATGAATAAAAAATAATTATTTAGAATGAATAAAAAATAATTGTTTAGTAATGAATAAAAAATAATTGTTTAGTAATGAATAAAAAATAATTGTTTAGTAATGAATAAAAAAAAAATTTTAGAATGAATAAAAAATAATTGTGTAGTAATGAATAAAAAATAATTGTTTAGAATGAATAAAAAATAATTGTGTAGTAATGAATAAAAAATAATTGTTTAGAATGAATAAAAAATAATTGTTTGGAATGAATAAAAAATAATTGTTTAGAATGAATAAAAAATAATTGTTTAGAATGAATAAAAAATAATTGTTTAGAATGAATAAAAAATAATTGTTAAGAATGAATAAAAAATAATTATTTAGAATGAATAAAAAATAATTGTTTAGTAATGAATAAAAAATAATTGTTTAGTGATGAATAAAAAATAATTGTTTGGAATGAATAAAAAATAATTGTTTAGAATGAATAAAAAATAATTGTGTAGTAATGAATAAAAAATAATTGTGTAGTAATGAATAAAAAATAATTGTGTAGTAATGAATAAAAAATAATTGTGTAGTAATGAATAAAAAATAATTGTGTAGTAATGAATAAAAAATAATTGGGTAGTAATGAATAAAAAATAATTGTGTAGTAATGAATAAAAAATAATTGTGTAGTAATGAATAAAAAATAATTGTGTAGTAATGAATAAAAAATCCTTGTGTAGTAATGAATAAAAAATAATTGTTTAGAATGAATAAAAAAATAATTGTTTAGAATGAATAAAACATAATTGTGCAGTAATGAATAAAACATAATTGTTTAGTAATGAATAAAAAATAATTGTGTAGTAATGAATAAAAAATAATTGTGTAGTCATGAATAAAAAATAATTGTGTAGTAATGAATAAAAAATAATTGTTTAGAATGAATAAAAAATAATTGTTTAGAATGAATAAAAAATAATTGTGTAGTCATGAATAAAAAAAAATTGTTTAGAATGAATAAAAAATAATTGTGTAGTCATGAATAAAAAATAATTGTGTAGTAATGAATAAAAAATAATTGTTTAGAATGAATAAAAAATAATTGTTTAGAATGAATAAAAAATAATTGTTTAGAATGAATAAAAAATAATTGTTTAGAATGAATAAAAAATAATTATTTCGAATGAATAAAAAATAATTGTGTAGTCATGAATAAAAAATAATTGTTTAGAATGAATAAAAAATAATTGTGTAGTAATGAATAAAAAAGAAATGTGTTGTAATGAATGAAAAATAAGTGTGTAGTAATGAATAAAAAATAATTGTTAAGAATTAATGAACAATAATTGTGTAGTAATGAATAAAAAATAATTGTTTAGTAATGAATAAAAAATAATTGTGTAGTCATGAATAAAAAATAATTGTTTAGAATGAATAAAAAATAATTGTGTAGTAATGAATAAAAAATAATTGTTTAGAATGAATAAAAAATAATTGTGTAGTCATGAATAAAAAATAATTGTTTAGAATGAATAAAAAATAATTGTGTAGTCATGAATAAAAAATAATTGTTTAGAATGAATAAAAAATAATTGTGTAGTAATGAATAAAAAATAATTGTTTAGAATGAATAAAAAATAATTGTGTAGTAATGAATAAAAAATAATTGTGTAGTCATGAATAAAAAATAATTGTGTAGTCATGAATAAAAAATAATTGTGTAGTCATGAATAAAAAATAATTGTTTAGAATGAATAAAAAATAATTGTTTAGAATGAATAAAAAATAATTGTTTAGAATGAATAAAAAATAATTGTTTAGAATGAATAAAAAATAATTGTGTAGTAATGAATAAAAAATAATTGTTTAGAATGAATAAAAAATAATTGTGTAGTCATGAATAAAAAATAATTGTTTAGAATGAATAAAAAATAATTGTGTAGTCATGAATAAAAAATAATTGTTTAGAATGAATAAAAAATAATTGTGTAGTAATGAATAAAAAATAATTGTTTAGAATGAATAAAAAATAATTGTGTAGTAATGAATAAAAAATAATTGTGTAGTCATGAATAAAAAATAATTGTGTAGTCATGAATAAAAAATAATTGTTTAGAATGAATAAAAAATAATTGTTTAGAATGAATAAAAAATAATTGTTTAGAATGAATAAAAAATAATTGTTTAGAATGAATAAAAAATAATTGTGTAGTCATGAATAAAAAATAATTGTGTAGTAATGAATAAAAAATAATTGTGTAGTCATGAATAAAAAATAATTGTTTAGAATGAATAAAAAATAATTGTGTAGTCATGAATAAAAAATAATTGTGTAGTAATGAATAAAAAATAATTGTGTAGTCATGAATAAAAAATAATTGTTTAGAATGAATAAAAAATAATTGTGTAGTCATGAATAAAAAATAATTGTTTAGAATGAATAAAAAATAATTGTTTAGAATGAATAAAAAATAATTGTTTAGAATGAATAAAAAATAATTGTTTAGAATGAATAAAAAATAATTGTGTAGTCATGAATAAAAAATAATTGTGTAGTAATGAATAAAAAATAATTGTGTAGTCATGAATAAAAAATAATTGTTTAGAATGAATAAAAAATAATTGTGTAGTCATGAATAAAAAATAATTGTTTAGAATGAATAAAAAATAATTGTTTAGAATGAATAAAAAATAATTGTTTAGAATGAATAAAAAATAATTGTGTAGTCATGAATAAAAAATAATTGTGTAGTAATGAATAAAAAATAATTGTTTAGAATGAATAAAAAATAATTGTGTAGTCATGAATAAAAAATAATTGTGTAGTCATGAATAAAAAATAATTGTTTAGAATGAATAAAAAATAATTGTGTAGTCATGAATAAAAAATAATTGTGTAGTAATGAATAAAAAATAATTGTGTAGTCATGAATAAAAAATAATTGTTTAGAATGAATAAAAAATAATTGTGTAGTCATGAATAAAAAATAATTGTTTAGAATGAATAAAAAATAATTGTTTAGAATGAATAAAAAATAATTGTTTAGAATGAATAAAAAATAATTGTGTAGTCATGAATAAAAAATAATTGTGTAGTAATGAATAAAAAATAATTGTGTAGTCATGAATAAAAAATAATTGTTTAGAATGAATAAAAAATAATTGTGTAGTCATGAATAAAAAATAATTGTTTAGAATGAATAAAAAATAATTGTTTAGAATGAATAAAAAATAATTGTTTAGAATGAATAAAAAATAATTGTTTAGAATGAATAAAAAATAATTGTGTAGTCATGAATAAAAAATAATTGTGTAGTAATGAATAAAAAATAATTGTGTAGTCATGAATAAAAAATAATTGTTTAGAATGAATAAAAAATAATTGTGTAGTCATGAATAAAAAATAATTGTTTAGAATGAATAAAAAATAATTGTTTAGAATGAATAAAAAATAATTGTTTAGAATGAATAAAAAATAATTGTGTAGTCATGAATAAAAAATAATTGTGTAGTAATGAATAAAAAATAATTGTTTAGAATGAATAAAAAATAATTGTGTAGTCATGAATAAAAAATAATTGTGTAGTCATGAATAAAAAATAATTGTTTAGAATGAATAAAAAATAATTGTGTAGTCATGAATAAAAAATAATTGTGTAGTAATGAATAAAAAATAATTGTGTAGTCATGAATAAAAAATAATTGTTTAGAATGAATAAAAAATAATTGTGTAGTCATGAATAAAAAATAATTGTTTAGAATGAATAAAAAATAATTGTTTAGAATGAATAAAAAATAATTGTTTAGAATGAATAAAAAATAATTGTGTAGTCATGAATAAAAAATAATTGTGTAGTAATGAATAAAAAATAATTGTGTAGTCATGAATAAAAAATAATTGTTTAGAATGAATAAAAAATAATTGTGTAGTCATGAATAAAAAATAATTGTTTAGAATGAATAAAAAATAATTGTTTAGAATGAATAAAAAATAATTGTTTAGAATGAATAAAAAATAATTGTTTAGAATGAATAAAAAATAATTGTGTAGTCATGAATAAAAAATAATTGTGTAGTAATGAATAAAAAATAATTGTGTAGTCATGAATAAAAAATAATTGTTTAGAATGAATAAAAAATAATTGTGTAGTCATGAATAAAAAATAATTGTGTAGTAATGAATAAAAAATAATTGTGTAGTCATGAATAAAAAATAATTGTTTAGAATGAATAAAAAATAATTGTTTAGAATGAATAAAAAATAATTGTGTAGTAATGAATAAAAAATAATTGTGTAGTCATGAATAAAAAATAATTGTGTAGTCATGAATAAAAAATAATTGTTTAGAATGAATAAAAAATAATTGTTTAGAATGAATAAAAAATAATTGTTTAGAATGAATAAAAAATAATTGTTTAGAATGAATAAAAAATAATTGTGTAGTCATGAATAAAAAATAATTGTGTAGTAATGAATAAAAAATAATTGTTTAGAATGAATAAAAAATAATTGTTTAGAATGAATAAAAAATAATTGTTTAGAATGAATAAAAAATAATTGTGTAGTCATGAATAAAAAATAATTGTGTAGTAATGAATAAAAAATAATTGTTTAGAATGAATAAAAAATAATTGTGTAGTAATGAATAAAAAATAATTGTTTAGAATGAATAAAAAATAATTGTGTAGTCATGAATAAAAAATAATTGTTTAGAATGAATAAAAAATAATTGTGTAGTAATGAATAAAAAATAATTGTTTAGAATGAATAAAAAATAATTATTTAGAATGAATAAAAAATAATTGTGTAGTCATGAATAAAAAATAATTGTTTAGAATGAATAAAAAATAATTGTGTAGTCATGAATAAAAAATAATTGTGTAGTAATGAATAAAAAATAATTGTTTAGAATGAATAAAAAATAATTGTGTAGTAATGAATAAAAAATAATTGTTTAGAATGAATAAAAAATAATTGTGTAGTCATGAATAAAAAATAATTGTTTAGAATGAATAAAAAATAATTGTGTAGTAATGAATAAAAAATAATTGTTTAGAATGAATAAAAAATAATTGTGTAGTCATGAATAAAAAATAATTGTTTAGAATGAATAAAAAATAATTGTGTAGTCATGAATAAAAAATAATTGTGTAGTAATGAATAAAAAATAATTGTTTAGAATGAATAAAAAATAATTGTGTAGTAATGAATAAAAAATAATTGTTTAGAATGAATAAAAAATAATTGTGTAGTCATGAATAAAAAATAATTGTTTAGAATGAATAAAAAATAATTGTGTAGTAATGAATAAAAAATAATTGTTTAGAATGAATAAAAAATAATTGTGTAGTCATGAATAAAAAATAATTGTTTAGAATGAATAAAAAATAATTGTGTAGTCATGAATAAAAAATAATTGTGTAGTAATGAATAAAAAATAATTGTTTAGAATGAATAAAAAATAATTGTGTAGTAATGAATAAAAAATAATTGTTTAGAATGAATAAAAAATAATTGTGTAGTCATGAATAAAAAATAATTGTTTAGAATGAATAAAAAATAATTGTGTAGTAATGAATAAAAAATAATTGTTTAGAATGAATAAAAAATAATTGTGTAGTAATGAATAAAAAATAATTGTTTAGAATGAATAAAAAATAATTGTGTAGTAATGAATAAAAAATAATTGTGTAGTAATGAATAAAAAATAATTGTTTAGAATGAATAAAAAATAATTGTGTAGTAATGAATAAAAAATAATTGTTTAGAATGAATAAAAAATAATTGTGTAGTAATGAATAAAAAATAATTGTTTAGAATGAATAAAAAATAATTGTGTAGTAATGAATAAAAAATAATTGTGTAGTAATGAATAAAAAATAATTGTGTAGTCATGAATAAAAAATAATTGTGTAGTAATGAATAAAAAATAATTGTTTAGAATGAATAAAAAATAATTGTGTAGTAATGAATAAAAAATAATTGTGTAGTAATGAATAAAAAATAATTGTTTAGAATGAATAAAAAATAATTGTGTAGTAATGAATAAAGATTAATTGTGTAGTAATGAATGAAAAATAATTGTTTAGAATGAATAAACAATAATTGTGTAGTAATGAATAAAAAATAATTGTGTTGTAATGAATGAAAAATAATTGTGTAGTAATGAATAAAAAATAATTGTTAAGAATTAATGAACAATAATTGTGTAGTAATGAATAAAAAATAATTGTGTAGTAATGAATAAAAAATAATTGTGTAGTAATGAATAAAAAATAATTGTGTAGTAATGAATAAAAAATAATTGTGTAGTAATGAATAAAAAATAATTGTGTAGTAATGAATAAAAAATAATTGTGCAGTAATGAATAAAAAATAATTGTTTAGTAATGAATACAAAATAATTGTGTAGTAATGAATAAAAATTAATTGTGTAGTAATGAATAAAAATTAATTGTGTAGTAATGAATAAAAAATAATTGTGTAGTAATGAATAAAAAATAATTGTGCAGTAATGAATAAAAAATAATTGTTTAGAATGAATAAAAAATAATTGTGTAGTAATGAATAAAAAATAATTGTGTAGTAATGAATAAAAAATAATTGTGTAGTAATGAATAAAAAATAATTGTGCAGTAATGAATAAAAAATAATTGTTTAGTAATGAATAAACAATAATTGTGTAGTAATGAATAAAAAATAATTGTTTAGAATGAATAAAAAATTGTTTAGTAATGAATAAAAAATAATTGTGTAGTAATAAATAAAAAATAATTGTTTGGAATGAATAAAAAATAATTGTTTAGTAATGAATAAAAAATAATTGTTTAGAATGAATAAAAAATAATTGTTTAGAATTAATAAAAAATAATTGTTTAGAATTAATAAAAAATAATTGTTTAGAATTAATAAAAAATTGTTTAGAATGCATAAAAAAATAATTGTGTAGTAATAAATAAAAAATAATTGTGTAGTAATGAACTAAAAATAATTGTTTAGTAATGAATAAAAAATAATTGTGTAGTAATGAATAAAAAATAATTGTTTAGTAATGAATAAAAAATAATTGTGTAGTAATGAACTAACAATAATTGTTTAGTAATGAATAAAAAATAATTGTGTAGTAATGAATAAAAAATAATTGTTTAGTAATAGAATAAAAAATAATTGTGTATAATAAAAAAAAAATAATTGTGTAGTAATGAATAAAAAATAATTGTGTAGTAATGAATAAAAAATAATTGTGCAGTAATGAATAAAAAATAATAGTTTAGAATGAATAAAAAATAATTGTGTAGTAATAAATAAAAAATAATTGTGTAGTAATGAATAAAAAATAATTGTGCAGTAATGAATAAAAAATAATTGTTTAGAATGAATAAAATATAATTGTGTAGTAATAAATAAAAAATAATTGTGTAGTAATGAAAAAAAAATAATTGTGCAGTAATAAATAAAAAATAATTGTTTAGAATGAATAAAACATAATTGTGTAGTAATGAATAAAAAATAATTGTGTACTAATGAATAAAAAATAATAGTTTAGAATGAATAAAAAATAATTGTGTAGTAATAAAAAATAATTGTGTAGTAATGAATAAAAAATAATTGTGCAGTAATGAATACAAAATAATAGTTTAGAATGAATAAAAAATAATTGTGTAGTAATGAATAAAAATAATTGTTTAGAATGAATAAAAAATAATTGTGTAGTAATGAATAAAAATAATTGTTTAGTAATAGAATAAAAAATAATTGTGTAGTAATAAATAAAAAATAATTGTGTAGTAATGAATAAAAAATAATTGTGTAGTAATGAATAAAAAATAATTGTGTAGTAATGAATAAAAAATAATTGTGCAGTAATGAATAAAAAATAATAGTTTAGAATGAATAAAAAATAATTGTGTAGTAATGAATAACAAATAATTGTTTAGAATGAATAAAAAATAATTGTGTAGTAATGAATAAAAATAATTGTTTAGTAATAGAATAAAAAATAATTGTGTAGTAATAAATAAAAAATAATTGTGTAGTAATGAATAAAAAATAATTGTGTAGTAATGAATAAAAAATAATTGTGCAGTAATGAATAAAAAATAATAGTTTAGAATGAATAAAAAATAATTGTTTAGTAATAAATAAAAAATAATTGGGTAGTAATAAATAAAAAATCATTGGGTAGTAATGAATAAAAAATAATTGTGTAGTAATGAATAAAAAATAATTGTGTAGTAATGAATAAAAAATAATTGTGTAGTAATGAATAAAAAATAATTGTGTAGTAATGAATAAAAAATAATTGTGTAGTAATGAATAAAAAATAATTGTTTAGTAATAAATAAAAAATAATTGGGTAGTAATGAATAAAAAATAATTGTGTAGTAATCAATAAAAAATAATTGTGTAGTAATAAATAAAAAATAATTGTTTAGAATGAATAAAAAATAATTGTGTAGTAATGAATAAAAAATTATTGTGTAGTAATGAATAAAAAATAATTGTTTAGAATGAATAAAAAATAATTGTGTAGTAATGAATAAAAAATAATTGTGTAGTAATAAATAAAAAATAATTGTGTAGTAATGAATAAAAAATAATTGTGTAGTAATGAATAAAAAATAATTGTGTAGTAATGAATAAAAAATAATTGTGTAGTAATGAATAAAAAATAATTGTGTAGTAATGAATAAAAAATAATTGTGTAGTAATGAATAAAAAATAATTGTGTAGTAATGAATAAAAAATAATTGTTTAGAATGAATAAAAAATTATTGTGTAGTAATGAATAAAAAATAATTGTGTAGTAATGAATAAAAAATAATTGTGTAGTAATAAATAAAAAATAATTGTGTAGTAATTAATAAAAATAATTGTGTAGTAATGAATAAAAATAATTGTGTAGTAATGAATAAAAAATAATTGTTTAGAATGAATAAAAAATGATTGTGTAGTAATGAATAAAAAATAATTGTGTAGTAATGAATAAAAAATAATTGTGTAGTAATGAATAAAAAATAATTGTGTAGTAATGATTAAAAATAATTGTGTAGTAATGAATAAAAAATAATTGTGTAGTAATGAATAAAACATAATTGTGTAGTAATGAATAAAAAATAATTGTGTAGTAATGAATAAAAAATAATTGTTTAGAATGAATAAAAAATTATTGTGTAGTAATGAATAAAAAATAATTGTGTAGTAATGAATAAAAAATAATTGTGCAGTAATGAATAAAAAATAATGTTTAGTAATGAATAAAAAATAATTGTTTAGTAATGAATAAAAAATAATTGTTTAGAATGAATAAAAAATAATTGTTTAGAATGAATAAAAAATAATTGTTTAGAATGAATAAAAAATAATTGTTTAGAATGAATAAAACATAATTGTGTAGTAATAAATAAAAAATAATTGTGTAGTAATAAATAAAAAATAATTGTGTAGTAATGAATAAAAATAATTGTGTAGTAATGAATAAAAAATAATTGTTTAGAATGAATAAAAAATAATTGTTTAGAATGAATAAAAAATAATTGTTTAGAATGAATAAAAAATAATTGTTTAGAATGAATAAAAAATAATTGTGTAGTAATAAATAAAAAATAATTGTGTAGTAATGAATAAAAATAATTGTGTAGTAATGAATGAAAAATAATTGTTTAGAATGATAAAAAAATAATTGTGTAGTAATGAATAAAAATAATTGTGCAGTAATGAATAAAAAATAATGTTTAGTAATGAATAAAAAATAATTGTTTAGTAAAGAATAAAAAATAATTGTTTAGAATGAATGAAAAATAATTGTTTAGAATGAATAAAAAATAATTGTGTAGTAATAAATAAAAAATAATTGTGTAGTAATAAATAAAAAATAATTGTGTAGTAATGAATAAAAATAATTGTGTAGTAATAAATAAAAAATAATTGTGTAGTAATGAATAAAAAATAATTGTTTAGTAATGAATAAAAATAATTGTGTAGTAATGAATAAAAAAAATTGTTTAGAATGAATAAAAAATAATTGTGTAGTAATGAATAAAAAATAATTGTTTAGAATGAATGAACAATAATTGTGTAGTAATGAATAAAAAATAATTGTTTAGAATAAATAAACAATAATTGTGTAGTAATGAATACAAAATAATTGTGTAGTAATGAATGAAAAATAATTGTGTAGTAATGAATGAAAAATAATTGTGTAGTAATGAATAAAAAATAATTGTGTAGTAATGAATAAAAAATAATAGTTTAGAATGAAAAAATAATTGTGTAGTAATGAATAAAAAATAATAGTTTAGAATGAATGAACAATAATTGTGTAGTAATGAATAACAAATACTTGTTTAGTAATGAATAAAAAATAATTGTGTAGTAATGAATAAAAATAATTGTGTAGTAATGAATACAAAATATTTGTTTAGTAATGAATAAAAAATAATTGTTTAGTAATAAATAAAAAATAATTGTTTAGAATGAATGAACAATAATTGTGTAGTAATGAATAAAAAATAATTGTGTAGTAATGAATAAAAAATAATTGTGTAGTAATGAATAAAAAATAATTGTGTAGTAATGAATAAAAAATAATTGTTTAGTAATGAATAAAAAATAATTGTTTAGTAATGAATAAAAAATAATAGTTTAGAATGAATAAAAAAATAATTGTGCAGTAATGAATAAAAAATAATTGTTTAGTAATGAATAAAAAATAATTGTGTAGTAATGAATAAAAAATAATTGTTTAGTAATGAATAAAAAATAATTGTGTAGTAATGAATAAAAAATAATTGTTTAGAATGAATAAAAAATAATTGTTTAGTAATGAATAAAAAATAATTGTATAGTAATGAATAAAAAATAATTGTTTAGTAATGAATAAAAAATAATTGTTTAGAATGAATGAACAATAATTGTGTAGTAATGAATAAAAAATAATTGTTTAGAATGAATAAAAAATAATTGTTTAGTAATGAATAAAAAATAATTGTTTAGAATGAATAAAAAATAATTGTTTATTAATGAATAAACAATAATTGTTTAGTAATGAATAAAAAATAATTGTTTAGTAATGAATAAAAAATAATTGTTTAGTAATGAATAAAAAATAATTGTGTAGTAATGAATAAAAAATAATTGTGCAGTAATGAATAAAAAATAATAGTTTAGAATGAATGACCAATAATTGTGTAGTAATGAATAAAAAATAATTGTTTAGTAATGAATAAAAAATAATTGTGTAGTAATGAATAAACAATAATAGTTTAGAATGAATGAACAATAATTGTGTAGTAATGAATAAAAAATAATTGTTTAGTAATGAATAAAAAATAATTGTGTAGTAATGAATAAAAAATAATAGTTTAGAATGAATGAATAATAATTGTGTAGTAATGAATAAAAAATAATTGTGTAGTAATGAATAAAAAATAATTGTTTAGAATGAATAAAAAATAATTGTGTAGTAATGAATAAAAAATAATTGTGTAGTAATGAATAAAAAATAATTGTGTAGTAATGAATAAAAGTAATTGTGTAGTAATGAATAAAAGTAATTGTGTAGTAATGAATAAAAAATAATTGTGTAGTAATGAATAAAAAATAATTGTTTAGAATGAATAAAAATAATTGTGTAGTAATGAATAAAAAATAATTGTTTAGAATGAATAAAAGTAATTGTGTAGTAATGAATAAAAAAAAATTGTTTAGAATGAATAAAAAAATAATTGTGTAGTAATGAATAAACAATAATTGTGTAGTAATAAATAAAAAATAATTGTGTAGTAATGAATAAAAAAATAATTGTGTTGTAATGAATGAAAAATAATTGTGTAGTAATGAATAAAAAATAATTGTTAAGAATTAATGAACAATAATTGTGTAGTAATGAATAAAAAATAATTGTGTAGTAATGAATAAAAAATAATTGTGTAGTAATGAATAAAAAATAATTGTGTAGTAATGAATAAAAAATAATTGTGTAGTAATGAATAAAAAATAATTGTGTAGTAATGAATAAAAAATAATTGTGCAGTAATGAATAAAAAATAATTGTTTAGTAATGAATAAAAAATAATTGTGTAGTAATGAATAAAAATTAATTGTGTAGTAATGAATAAAAATTAATTGTGTAGTAATGAATAAAAAATAATTGTGTAGTAATAAATAAAAAATAATTGTTTGGAATGAATAAAAAATAATTGTGTAGTAATGAATAAAAAATAATTGTTTAGAATGAATAAAAAATAATTGTGTAGTAATGAATAAAAATAATTGTGTAGTAATGAATAAAAAATAATTGTGCAGTAATGAATAAAAAATAATTGTTTAGAATGAATAAACAATAATTGTGTAGTAATGAATAAAAAATAATTGTTTAGAATGAATAAAAAATTGTTTAGTAATGAATAAAAAATAATTGTGTAGTAATAAATAAAAAATAATTGTTTGGAATGAATAAAACATAATTGTTTAGTAATGAATAAAAAATAATTGTTTAGAATGAATAAAAAATAATTGTTTAGAATTAATAAAAAATAATTGTTTAGAATTAATAAAAAATAATTGTTTAGAATGCATAAAAAAATAATTGTGTAGTAATAAATAAAAAATAATTGTGTAGTAATGAACTAAAAATAATTGTTTAGTAATGAATAAAAAATAATTGTGTAGTAATGAATAAAAAATAATTGTTTAGTAATAGAATAAAAAATAATTGTGTAGTAATAAATAAAAAATAATTGTGTAGTAATGAATAAAAAATAATTGTGTAGTAATGAATAAAAATAATTGTGCAGTAATGAATAAAAAATAATAGTTTAGAATGAATAAAAAATAATTGTGTAGTAATAAATAAAAAATAATTGTGTAGTAATGAATAAAAAATAATTGTGCAGTAATGAATAAAAAATAATTGTGTAGTAATAAATAAAAAATAATTGTGTAGTAATGAATAAAAAATAATTATGCAGTAATAAATAAAAAATAATTGTTTAGAATGAATAAAACATAATTGTGTAGTAATGAATAAAAAATAATTGTGTACTAATGAATAAAAAATAATAGTTTAGAATGAATAAAAAATAATTGTGTAGTAATGAATAAAAAATAATTGTGTAGTAATGAATAAAAAATAATTGTGCAGTAATGAATACAAAATAATAGTTTAGAATGAATAAAAAATAATTGTGTAGTAATGAATAAAAATAATTGTTTAGAATGAATAAAAAATAATTGTGTAGTAATGAATAAAATTGTTTAGTAATAGAATAAAAAATAATTGTGTAGTAATAAATAAAAAATAATTGTGTAGTAATGAATAAAAAATAATTGTGTAGTTATGAATAAAAAATAATTGTGCAGTAATGAATAAAAAATAATAGTTTAGAATGAATAAAAAATAATTGTGTAGTAATGAATAACAAATAATTGTTTAGAATGAATAAAAAATAATTGTGTAGTAATGAATAAAAATAATTGTTTAGTAATAGAATAAAAAATAATTGTGTAGTAATAAATAAAAAATAATTGTGTAGTAATGAATAAAAAATAATTGTGTAGTAATGAATAAAAAATAATTGTGCAGTAATGAATAAAAAATAATAGTTTAGAATGAATAAAAAATAATTGTTTAGTAATAAATAAAAAATAGTTGGGTAGTAATAAATAAAAAATAATTGGGTAGTAATAAATAAAAAATAATTGTTTAGTAATAAATAAAAAATAATTGTTTAGTAATAAATAAATAATAATTGGGTAGTAATGAATAAAAAATAATTGTGTAGTAATGAATAAAAAATAATTGTGTAGTAATGAATTAAAAATAATTGTTTAGAATGAATAAAAAATTATTGTGTAGTAATGAATAAAAAATTATTGTGTAGTAATGAATAAAAAATAATTGTGTAGTAATGAATAAAAAATAATTGTGTAGTAATGAATAAAAAATAATTGTGTAGTAATGAATAAAAAATAATTGTTTAGTAATAAATAAAAAATAATTGTGTAGTAATGAATAAAAAATAATTGTGTAGTAATGAATAAAAAATAATTGTGTAGTAATGAATAAAAAATAATTGTGTAGTAATGAATAAAAAATAATTGTGTAGTAATGAATAAAAAATAATTGTGTAGTAATGAATAAAAAATAATTGTGTAGTAATGAATAAAAAATAATTGTGTAGTAATGAATAAAAAATAATTGTGTAGTAATGAATAAAAAATAATTGTGTAGTAATGAATAAAAAATAATTGTGTAGTAATGAATAAAAAATAATTGTGTAGTAATGAATAAAAAATAATTGTTTAGTAATAAATAAAAAATAATTGGGTAGTAATGAATAAAAAATAATTGTGTAGTAATGAATAAAAAACAATTGTGTAGTAATGAATAAAAAATAATTGTTTATTAATGAATAAACAATAATTGTGTAGTAATGAATAAAAAATTATTGTGTAGTAATGAATAAAAAATAATTGTTTAGAATGAATAAAAAATTATTGTGTAGTAATGAATAAAAAATAATTGTGTAGTAATGAATAAAAAATAATTGTGTAGTAATAAATAAAAAATAATTGTGTAGTAATTAATAAAAATAATTGTGTAGTAATGAATAAAAATAATTGTGTAGTAATGAATAAAAAATAATTGTTTAGAATGAATAAAAAATTATTGTGTAGTAATGAATAAAAAATAATTGTGTAGTAATGAATAAAAAATAATTGTGTAGTAATGATAAAAAATAATTGTGTAGTAATGAATAAAAAATAATTGTGTAGTAATGAATAAAAAATAATTGTGTAGTAATGAATAAAAAATAATTGTGTAGTAATGAATAAAAAATAATTGTTTAGAATGAATAAAAAATTATTGTGTAGTAATGAATAAAAAATAATTGTGTAGTAATGAATAAAAAATAATTGTGTAGTAATGAATAAAAAATAATTGTGCAGTAATGAATAAAAAATAATGTTTAGTAATGAATAAAAAAATAATTGTTTAGTAATGAATAAAAAATAATTGTTTAGAATGAATAAAAAATAATTGTTTAGAATGAATAAAAAATAATTGTTTAGAATGAATAAAAAATAATTGTGTAGTAATAAATAAAAAATAATTGTGTAGTAATAAATAAAAAATAATTGTGTAGTAATGAATAAAAATAATTGTGTAGTAATGAATAAAAAATAATTGTTTAGAATGAATAAAAAATAATTGTTTAGAATGAATAAAAAATAATTGTTTAGAATGAATAAAAAATAATTGTGTAGTAATAAATAAAAAATAATTGTGTAGTAATGAATAAAAATAATTGTGTAGTAATGAATGAAAAATAATTGTTTAGAATGATAAAAAAATAATTGTGTAGTAATGAATAAAAATAATTGTGCAGTAATGAATGAAAAATAATGTTTAGTAATGAATAAAAAATAATTGTTTAGTAATGAATAAAAAATAATTGTTTAGAATGAATAAAAAATAATTGTTTAGAATGAATAAAAAATAATTGTGTAGTAATAAATAAAAAATAATTGTGTAGTAATAAATAAAAAATAATTGTGTAGTAATGAATAAAAATAATTGTGTAGTAATAAATAAAAAATAATTGTGTAGTAATGAATAAAAAATAATTGTTTAGTAATGAATAAAAATAATTGTGTAGTAATGAATGAAAAATAATTGTGTAGTAATGAATAAAAATAATTGTGCAGTAATGAATAAAAAATAATAGTTTAGAATGAATAAAAAATAATTGTGTAGTAATAAATAAAAAATAATTGTTTAGAATGAATGAACAATAATTGTGTAGTAATGAATAAAAAATAATTGTTTAGAATAAATAAACAATAATTGTGTAGTAATGAATGAAAAATAATTGTGTAGTAATGAATAAAAAATAATTGTGTAGTAATGAATGAAAAATAATTGTGTAGTAATGAATAAAAAATAATTGTGTAGTAATGAATAAAAAATAGTTTAGAATGAATAAAAAATAATTGTGTAGTAATGAATAAAAAATAATAGTTTAGAATGAATGAACAATAATTGTGTAGTAATGAATAACAAATACTTGTTTAGTAATGAATAAAAAATAATTGTGTAGTAATGAATAAAAAATAATTGTGTAGTAATGAATACAAAATAATTGTTTAGTAATGAATAAAAAATAATTGTTTAGTAATGAATAAAAAATAATTGTTTAGAATGAATGAACAATAATTGTTTAGTAATGAATAAAAAATAATTGTTTAGTAATGAATAAAAAATAATTGTTTAGTAATGAATAAAAAATAATTGTTTAGAATGAATGAACAATAATTGTGTAGTAATGAATAAAAAATAATTGTTTAGAATGAATAAAAAATAATTGTTTAGTAATGAATAAAAAATAATTGTTTAGAATGAATAAAAAATAATTGTTTATTAATGAAAAAACAATAATTGTTTAGTAATGAATAAAAAATAATTGTTTAGTAATGAATAAAAAATAATTGTTTAGTAATGAATAAAAAATAATTGTTTAGTAATGAATAAAAAATAATTGTGTAGTAATGAATAAAAAATAATTGTGCAGTAATGAATAAAAAATAATAGTTTAGAATGAATGACCAATAATTGTGTAGTAATGAATAAAAAATAATTGTTTAGTAATGAATAAAAAATAATTGTGTAGTAATGAATAAACAATAATAGTTTAGAATGACTGAACAATAATTGTGTAGTAATGAATAAAAAATAATTGTTTAGTAATGAATAAAAAATAATTGTGTAGTAATGAATAAAAAATAATAGTTTAGAATGAATGAACAATAATTGTGTAGTAATGAATAAAAAATAATTGTGTAGTAATGAATAAAAAATAATTGTTTAGAATGAATAAAAAATAATTGTGTAGTAATGAATAAAAAATAATTGTGTAGTAATGAATAAAAAATAATTGTGTAGTAATGAATAAAAGTAATTGTGTTGTAATGAATAAAAAATAATTGTGTAGTAATGAATAAAAAATAATTGTTTAGAATGAATAAAAATAATTGTGTAGTAATGAATAAAAAATAATTGTTTAGAATGAATAAAAGTAATTGTGTAGTAATGAATAAAAAAAAATTGTTTAGAATGAATAAAAAAATAATTGTGTAGTAATGAATAAACAATAATTGTGTAGTAATAAATAAAAAATAATTGTGTAGTAATGAATAAAAAAATAATTGTGTAGTAATGAATAAAAAATAATTGTGCAGTAATGAATAAAAAATAATAGTTTAGAATGAATGAACAATAATTGTGTAGTAATGAATAAAAAATAATTGTGTAGTAATAAATAAATAAATAATTGTGTAGTAATGAATAAAAAATAATTGTTTAGAATGAATAAAAAATAATTGTGTAGTAATGAATAAAAAATAATTGTGTAGTAATGAATAAAAAAAATAATTGTTTGGAATGAATAAAAAATAATTGTTTGGAATGAATAAAAAATTATTGTTTAGAATGAATAAAAAATAATTGTTTAGTAATGAATAAAAAATAATTGTGTAGTAATAAATAAAAAAATAATTGTTTGGAATGAATAAAAAATAATTGTTTGGAATGAATAAAAAATAATTGTGTAGTAATGAATAAAAAATAATTGTTTGGAATGAATAAAAAATAATTGTTTGGAATGAATAAAAAATAATTGTTTAGAATGAATAAAAAATAATTGTTTAGAATGAATAAAAAATAATTGTGTAGTAATAAATAAAAAAATAATTGTTTGGAATGAATAAAAAATAATTGTTTGGAATGAATAAAAAATAATTGTTTGGAATGAATAAAAAATAATTGTTTGGAATGAATAAAAAATAATTGTTTGGAATGAATAAAAAATAATTGTTTAGAATGAATAAAAAATAATTGTTTAGTAATGAATAAAAGATAATTGTTTAGTAATGAATAAAAAATAATTGTTTAGTAATGAATAAAAAATTGTTTAGTAATGAATAAAAAATTGTTTAGTAATGATTAAAAAATAATTGTTTAGTAATGAATAAAAAATAATTGTTTAGTAATGAATAAAAAAATAATTGTTTAGAATGAATAAAAAAATAATTGTTTAGAATGAATAAAAAATAATTGTTTAGTAATGAATAAAAAATAATTGTTTAGAATGAATAAAAAATAATTGTGTAGTAATGCATTGAAAATTATAAAGTAATACATTGAAGATTACTGTTTATTAATGATGCATATATCTGATAGGAACAACTTATCAATGATAAAATAGTCACCTGTTTTATGCCGAGGTAGCTCAAAAGTCGTGATCATTTTTTTCCATGGTCGGCTCTTATGAGAGACTGTCAAATTGACAGTCATGCTCATTTTTAAATCGACATTATCTTGATCCCACTGACATGAAGTTTGCAATAGTTTTGGACATTGTTCTGGCTTATATCTGTTACTGAAACAAACATGTAAAAAAATATAATCAAAATGGTTGTGTAAAAGTGTACATATATATACAAACATTACATGCAATGTAATTGTCACTTCATACACTGATGCTTGTGTAAGCATTTAACACTAGTGTCTATAGTTATAAAAATAATTGTTCATATTGTTTATAAAAATATTATTATAAAATGCCCCTTCCAGATATTTAAATTGAGCCCTCTTTAGAGAATTAAGAAAAAGTGGGCAACCTAAGTGTAAAATGCAATGCTCTGACTTTCTATGCTTTACTATATTTTGGCAATGTTTATGCTGACTTGACATTTATAGGGTTTTGATTTCCTCAATACTTGGGTTAATTGCTGGTAGATTGGAGGTAGAATGTTAGCTAACAGAGTTAAAGTTGACTCCTGACTGTCAGTAATTGTCACTTCCTACACTGATAATTGTGTAAGCATAAAACTCTAGTGTCTGTAGGTAAAAAAATAATTGTTAATATTTATTTTTAAATACATTATTATATATATACAAGTTAGAAAATCATTTCTTGCAAGGCAATGAAAATGGTAAAAAGGAATGTTTTTTATACATACTTTAAAAATTAAGGTACAAGATTTCATTTGAAATTTATCAATTTTAAAAGTGTACTTTTACAAACTTTACAAAATAAAATATAAAAATTGAATTTAAATTAAATCTAAAAATCACCCTGGATTTATTTTTGTTGCATTTAAAAAATAAATTTATCTATTATTTAGCAATTAATAATATAAACATAAAATGTTCAACTAACATTTTTAATAAGAGTAAACTTATATAATAACACATACCATTTGTATTTAGAAACTACCATGTTTTTAAGTGGCTTACTGCATTATTGCACTACTAAAACTAAGTTTCTAACCCCTGCTATAAGAAATTATTTTTTAAGTGAGCACTGAAAAATATAAGTCAGGAGGTCTCCAAATTGCTACTGAAAACATCAAATAAAAGTAAGAAGGTCCCCAGAGCACTACTAAAACACAGTTTTTACACACCCCGCTGAAGGGAATTTTTTTTATTTAAGTGAGCAATGAAGAAACTCAAAGAGCCTACAGAGCACTACTGAAAGAACTAAAATTAAGGAGGCCTCTAGAGCACTACTAAAAGCAAGTCTAACTCCCCTCCAGACGAGAAATTATTTTTAAATGAACACTGAAAAAAATCTGGAGCACAACTAAAACCATATTCTCCACCCCCCCCCATACCCCTAGTAGAGAATTATTTTTTAAGTGATCAGTGAAAAAGAATAAAACTCAGAAGGTTCCCATAATGCAACTGAAATAAGAAGCTCATAGTATCAATGCCGGGGTCCCTCAGGGTTCCATTCTGGGCCCAACTCTCTTCCTGATTTTCATCAATGATCTCTTAAATTACATTCTTAGATCATACGTAGACATTTATGCAAACAACACTACGATCTACAGCAACACTTCAAAGGCCAGTAATGACCAAGATCTTTCTGATTGTCTCTTCTGATCTTGAGCACGTGATGCAATAGAGAAAGAGATGGTTAATTTTAATGCATCTAAAACCAAGCTTCTCTCTTTCCACCATCAATGCTCTGACCCTCATCTGGTCCCAACTGTAATGAATGGCTCTTGTCTTAGAGAAGCACCATGCTTTGACAAACGTCTGGTTCTAACCTTCATTCCTGATCTGAAATGGAGCACATACATAAAATCTGTTGCTGAAAAAATGGTTGGATCATTCTATCACTCCAGTAGCGATTATCTCACTTCTGATGCAATCCTGATATAAGATGACATGACATGAATGGAGTATGCTGTCACAGCTTATACCAAATTCCCACGACTTACGATTATTACACTGTTGTCTTGATGACTACTGTACACCCTTATCCTCGAGTGGTCTTTGAGTCTTGATAAGAGAAAAAAATAAGAATAAATTTTCTAGAATTCTAAAAAATCATAAGTTGGTGTCGAGAATAAATTTAGTATCATTGTGTCCACATGAAGGGCAAAAATTGGATCTAATGAGAATAAAATTTGGATTTGACTTAGTCATATGTATTCCTTCTTCAAAACAAAACTAGTAAATGAAATACTAGAGAGATTTTTGCTCGTTCATCAACTTGAGTTTTAGGTTATTTTTATACAGTGCATATCTGAATCTTTTTATACAGTGCATATCTGAATCTTTTTATACAGTGCATATCTGAATCTTTTTATACAGTGCATATCTGAATCTTTTACTATTTACTACTAGCATGGAGATCCGACGTTATCCTGGATTGAATGAAGATCGAGGAATGTTTCACCCTTCCAATACTTTTATTGTTATTGATATTGGTGAAATCGTCCATTTCTCAATCACACTGATTGATTGCCTGCCCGTTGGAAACCCACCACAGTGCACTGGGAGAAAACTTCATATACTTTCTCACAGATACTTAATCCAGAATACATTGTAGTCTACATTGCACTGTAGAGAACCTAGTGTTGATTTGATAAAATTATATTTATATAATGGTTTGAATTACTGTTTAAAATGCAAAAGTCAAATATCATGGTTCAATCGTACTCAAAACAGAAATATCCATTTTGAACACGCCCTTGTCTTATCAAAGAATCTTCTGCTTGTGTGGTGATAAAACTTCTCAAATGCACTTATGATGTTCGGCTGTATTAGGGTGTTAACTTTAGTCAAAATCATACTGTTCCTTCTTTAACTGGATTTTTTTGGTTATTGATTTTTTTAAGCACTTTCTTTTTCAGATTCAAAAACCTATCTAAGAAAACTCCCAGATACATAAAGTTCATTTGTGTGCAATTTCAAAAACATCAGATCAGCTGTTTTGGAGTCCATAAGAAATGAACACACAGTGCGTTTTAAATTTAAGTAGATTAAAAAACAATCCAACCTTAATCTCTACTGTGCTACGAATCATTAAGATGCAATGTTGAAGCTGTGAAAATTAAATTCACTAGATGGTAAATTTTCTGATTTCCAATAAATTTTGAATGCTTATAATCTGGTGGCTAATTGAACTACCAAAATAAACTTGGTACAGGGTGGAATGATAAAATTGTCGCACTAGAAAAGACAACATAATTCCATTTCCGTTTGATGAAAACCGGTTTTCTTTTTTTGTTGCAGACCCTTTGCTAGTTGGCCAGTTGTGTACAAATACCAACAGCGATAGGAGCCTTTTATCATGTCTGAAAGTGACACAATGCTCAACGAGCGAGATCGAAGATGTGCTGCTGTACAACTCATGCTCTCTACCGATCCAAGTTATGATAACAGGACAATTGCCAGCACCCTCAAAATGCATCGTTAGATTGCCACGAATAACGGACGTGCCAAGGGTGATGACAACAAAGTTTCTATAGTTATGGTCTTTGGTGTGGTTTCAAGTGAGTCTCACATCATGCCACCTCACATCTTCGAAGTCGGCTTGATAGCCAACACCAAAGTGTCCCTGGATGTGAAGAGTGTGGTTATCCCCTGGTGCAATCAGGTGGCTTCTGGCAGACCCTGGGTGTGGCAGCAGGATGGTGCCAGCCCACAAGTCCAAAGATATTCAGGCTTGGCTTCGGAAGGAGTGCTACAACTTTGTACACTTCTCTCACTGACCACACTCCTCCCCCGACCTGAACCTGCTGGACTACTTCATTTGGTCATACGTCAAGAACATCACCAACATGACCTCCTACAATAACAAAACCAGTTTGATCGCCACCATCTCTCAAGTATTCACCAAGCTCCCGCAAACTCTTGTGTAAAAGGCATGCTCCCAGTTCCACACCCATATCAAGGCAATGATTGAGGCTGAATACAGCTACATTGAATAGATGTCAGCTCTACTACATAATCAAATTAACTGAATTGATTTTTTCAATGAAAATTTTAAAATAAAGCTACAGTGTTGTTTTCTTTAGGGCGATAATTTCATCGTTCCACCCTGTAGTTCAATTTTTTATGTTTTGCAATGATATGTGTTCACAAGTGTTTAGTGTTGGGACGATAAATCAGAAAAATTGGAACATTTAGGGGAATCAGTATTGGAAAAATTTGTGCATATTTTCAGATGCCAAAACAATTCTTTTAATTGTTTTTATTATTTGAATTTGTTTAAAGCAAAATCTATCTTTACCGGTAATAATTATAAACTAATAAATATTTATTGGCTTTTAACGACTAGTAAAACTACGATCGATAGATGATTCTTACTAGTGTATTTTTTCGTTTAAGAAAATATCTGCACATATAGCATTTTTACGGTAATCAGAAAAAAATAACAACCCTATATTTAAATATTTACAGATTTATAAAGAATCGCAATCTGTAATTGTATCGGAATCGAAAATTTAGTATGGAATTAATATCATAATCGGGAAAAATATTGGAATCGTCCCATCACTAGTTTAAATATAATGAAAATAAAATTTTAGTTTGGAATATCTAATATTAATAAATAAAAGACAAAAAACTTAGTGAGAATTGTAATGTAGGTAGTGATGAAGTTTCAGTTATAGACTTGATTTAGACGAGGCAAACATAATTTATTATTATAAAATGTTATTGACACTATGATGATGTACTTTACTACAGTTTATTTTTTAAAATTATGTAGCTCCATATAGGCAACATTTTCAATTATTATCAAAATATCAAAATCAGTAAGGGGAATAATTCATATTTGTTAAATAATATAAAAAATTGTCTCTCTTACAACTAAAATTTTATTTCTTCTAGTTAGTGTATATATATATATATATATATATATAGAGAGAGAGAGAGAGAGACAGACAGACAGACAGACAGTAGTATGTAAATATATCTTTGCACTTACACCACACAGAGGCATCCATGTTTCATTCTTGAAGGCAGTCATCAAGCTAAATGTACAGATGTTTTGTTATTGGGTTTTATTTTTAGAGTGTTTACTCTAACTTTCTAACAAATAAAATTCATTTGTTATTACTCGCTTATAAGTTAATGTTTACATTGGCCAATGACTGAGCTTCTCTCAAAGGCCTTCTTGATTTTGTTTGACATCTTTTTTTCTTTATTTACGGCAGAAGTTTCCTGAACTTACTTCACCCACTACTAACTCTTGCAATCCTACTAACAGCAGACCCCCCCCATGTTCCAATGGTATTAGTAAAAATAAAAATTCCCAACATCCTTAACATTCAAATATACTTTCTCAACCTCTGCACTTATCAGTTTCCATTGTTTGACATTTCTTCCACACAAACTGTTTATCTTCTCTCAATTTACTTGTAATTCCACTGCATTTCTGGTGTATCCAATGCTTATAAGTACTACAACAAAAAAATTCAGTTGTTACCAACTCCCTTTCCACAGACTGAACAGAGAAACTTTATGCTTTTGTGGGGCTTTTCAACGCAATTGATCATCACTTTTCTCTTGGTAAAATCCATTCTCAAATCTGTACTTTCTTTAGCTTTCATCCAAGTTTTTCACTCAACCAGTGGACCTTCCATTGTTTCATAGGCACCAATAGCATCAGCATAAAGCACCTCTTCCAGACAACCCATATGAATAATAGGATTTCTATTAAAGCTCTCACTTTCAAGCATTCCATACTGTGTGTTGAACAGCCTTCACAAACCATTGGTTTGCCCTTAATTTATACAAAACTCGCCAGACAACCTCTCTTGGCACTTTTGTCAAAACCTTTCTCCAAATCAACAAAAACAAAAATACAGGTGCTTCTTCTTACCAAGATATTTCTCTTGCATTTGTCTCAGATATAAGTAAAGTAACATTAACATAATAAAAATTATTAAATTTAAAAAAAAACAAAAAAAACTAGAAAACAAACAATCCAACAAGTATAACTCATCTTCAAAAATTAAGAAAAATTGTACTTACAGTATCAGAAATGTTAGGTTAACTTCAATTTTTTTACGGTCTTTATATGTCTCTCCTAAACTCCAAGTACAATTCATAAATTGCCAGTTCATAACAATGCACTGGATGGAATGTTCAGGAATTGGAACCAGCATTTCTGAAAAAGATAAAATTTTAAGAAATAATATAATCAATCAATAATATAATCAATCAATAATATAATCAATCAATATACAAGCTGAAAATTAAACAAACCCTAATCATCATGAATAGAAATTGAAGGGTTGAGGTATTAAAATATAAATAATGCAATATTTAGTCAGAAAATGTTCAGGAGGGAGGGGGGTAAGCATAATAAGTTTGAGAAGGCTATATTTGCTTTCAATTAAATGCACGTGTGAAATACCTTTCCTTAATTTTTGCAGTGTCATAGACTTATTATACACTGACATTCTTCTGCTATATGTTGTGATGTTAACTAAGAATCTGGTTCTAATTTTGATAATAAACATGATCTTAATTTAGTATCTCTCAATGGTGTAATACCTTGCACAAATATTAGACTTCTGAATATATTTGGAATAATTTGTTTACATCTTTCTTAGTTGTTGTTTCACAACATTTTAGCCAACTATTCCTTCATTAGGTGGTAACCATGACGGAACGAAGACCAGAGTAATAGTTGGCCAAAACATTGTGAAACAACGTCTAATAAAGATGAGGATAATAGTCCGCAATAAATAAATTAATAAATAATACTCATCTCAATAATAAAATCCAATTAAAAATAATATATATATTTGAAATAAGTTCGCTAAATTTTAATTTTTCATTATCCTTGCAAATGTAATATAATCTTCTGAGTATGAGTATTTTTTGGTTAGAATGTGGTTAAAAAGTAGCACGAACCTGACCGTGTACAATGTGCTGTCCGTTTCAGATAAAAAAAAAAAAAATGGCCGCTCCTGCTATTTATGGACTGGTGGTCACGTGAGATAATGAGATTTGGGGGAAATATGCAAATGAAATGCAGTTAGTTTTCAAATAAAAATCCTGTGTGTCAGAGAGAGAGTGCATCTCTTTGGTAGAAGTAAGTTTCTGACAGATGTGTTTGATACTGAGAATTGTAAGAGGTAGAACATAACAGTTCGGAATTCTTTCTTTGGATCCTTTGGCAGGAAGGAGTTCTGTCAAATGTGAGTTGGATTCTGATAATGAGAATTGCGAGGAAAACATAATGGTTCGGAATTTTTTATTTGGACTTTACTTTCTGATGATACCAACACATTGCCAATGTGTTGAAAAAAAGCAACTGTTTTTTGCCAAAAGCTTTTGTGAATAGCAAAAATGGTTTCTTGAAACAAAACTAGATATTTTGGTAGTAGCATATTTGCCATGTTCAATAGCTCCAAACTTTTCAAGCAAGAGTCAACCATGCAGACTGTTTTACTTGTTGATTTAAAATTTCCAACAGAAACTCCAAAGTGTCTCTATGCAAGATCTTTATTTAAGACACAGTGGTGACTCTATCCAGCACAATCCTAGTGTATAGGACCACAAAAGGTTCATTCTTCAAGATCAGTCTCTCGTGCAGGGTCCTGGTCTCATATTGTGAACAGATAGTTAAGACCATAGTTTGAGTTGGTGCATACAAACAAGCATCGTCAAGCATTAATTATTAATTCTCAGTTGAAGTCTGGAATTTAACATTGAAAATGGAATGCCATTATTAACGATTACTATATTGCCCAATTTCTAATGTACACTCTTTAACCCTTATCCTCGAGTGGCCTCCTGGCCTTGATAAGTGGTGATGCCTATGTAAAAAAAAAAAAAAATGCTGAATAAAAATAAGAAATTTTGGCTTTTTTTAATACATAATTCATTCATAATTCATTCATCTTACTTCGTGCTAAGCTGGCCAAACTTGTGTTGAAGCAGTTGCATGCATTTGTAGTGAAATCAGTCCTGCTAATATTATATATTCATAGAATTGTTTTTTTTTGTTGTCTAAAGAATAAAATTGCAAAATGAAAGTTTTGATATAAACGTAATTATCCATGGATTTTGGTTATTTATTTCATGTTAAATATCTTGTATATATGTATAAGATAAGAACATAAGTCTATTGTGAAACTGTATAGCTCTGCCTGACAATATAAGGGTGGGACATAACTGGAGCTTACTTTTCCATATTTGTATGAAGTATTCCCAGAGTTTTGCCATGGAAACGTTCATAATTCAAAAACTGTTCATCTAAAATGATGCTGAAATTATGCTAAAATGATGCTGAAATGATGCTAAAATGATGCTGAAATGATGCATGCTGGTCACTGTTAATAAAAGGCATCAAATCTAAATATTAAATTTAGAAAAACTAAAAGTTGAAATTCCGTCAAAATTTCAACCATGATGGAATTGGTCAAGGTCACTTAGGATGCAGAATGTACAGAACAAATATTTAACATATATGTACAAATGTTCCTCGGATTTCTTCTTTCTTTTTTCTTCCATTATGGCCACATTTAAAAGATAGATAAGCCTGTATTGGAAATTATCATTATGCAGGCTCATCAGAATACATTCTGTCAGTTTATGAAAGAAGCAAAGGGATGCAACTCTGCAGTAGACTGACAGCAGCTAGAGCTGGGCAGAACTTATTGCACATTGGCAAAAATACATCTTCAATGAAAATACTCAATTTCACCTGTCTAACAGCAAAATCCCACCTCTTCACTATAGAGGTCCATTTGTTATATATTGAAACCCTACACCAGTAAGTAGTAATTGAGTTAGCTAGTGTGAATTTTGGTGAGGGTAACATGTTAGGATAATCTAGTGGCAAACGGAAATGTACTTAGTGACAGGTAACCTGTTTAAAACAGCGACTAAAGGTCAACTCCCTAGAAATACAAGTGTCGACAAATATGACCGTAGAAATGGCATCATGTGTTTGAGTGAGAGAACAGAATTTCTAACATATGCCGCTGCCCATCTGCATCTCTCAATTAATTCTAGTTTTTCTTTCAATGAGTAAACTCTCGAAATAAAACCATCAAAAACTCAACAAGTCTGTATTTTTATGTAGGAGTAGATTTGTTTGTCTTAGCTAAACAGAAGATCGCCGATCACTAAACAAGATGACGGCCATTCGAGAAATGCAGTGACGATGAAAGAAGCAATAAGGTAAAGAATATCTTTAAAAAGACTATTTAATTTTGTTCTTGATCGCTCATCGGTGAAAAAGTTACATGTGCGACCTCTTCATTTTATCTAAAATGTTACAAAGATTTTCTAATCAGATTGTACCTGTCCTTAAACAACTTACCTTTGGAATTTCAGTCTTGCTCACAGTTTCTTGGACAGTATCAATATGCAGAAATTTAAATGTAATGTGAGCAAAAATCTTTCCATACAACTCTCTTCCCAGGTTGCCTTCTATAAATCTCACTCCTAATACAGCAGCCTCTTAGGTTTTAGTGACAATATCGTTTGGGATAAAAATTAAAAGAATTAAAAAAACAAACACAACATGTACTACTTACTTTCTACACAAACAATTTGTCCACTGTAAAGAAGTTCTGTCTTGTTATCAATTTGCTTACGTATTTTACAAAAGTATGCACCAGACTGGTTTAAATGTGTTACGCACATGTTGAACTTCATAGTAGTTGCATTAACAATTTCGTAATGGTCCTGTGAGATATTCTGTCCCCTGAGTGTAATGTAAAGAGCGGAAGAGTTTCCATAGGTAAGCGACGACAAGGAACAATAAAAGGAGAGACACTCCCCAATGAACATAAAAGGATCATTTGGTTTCAAAACTGAAAAGTAAAAAAAGAAAAGAAAATTCAACAGATCAGAAAAGAAACATAGATATAGGCTGCAAAAGTTGAAACATTTTTGCAAGGAATGAATGCAACCCAAACATGAAATTTCCAATATTTTCAGTGTCTTTCATTCTGATTCAATTCACTATATTTTGTGACAAAGAGCAGAGGTCTGCTCGAAATATCAAAATAAAGCATAAAAAATTATATCGTTTTTATGCTTCTTACACCTCCCATAATCTTGAAAAACTTTTTCTAGAAAAATATGTGGAATTAGATACAAATTTATGTATAATAAGTTATATATGACAATTAAGCTGCACAGAAATTTCCACATTTTATCCTCATAAGAATTTCCAAAAAAGGTAACAAAATGTTTAATATTTTATGGAAATACAATTTATTCTGTGATACTAATTCTGGTATCCAAAAATTTGAATTGGTATTCGTAAATTTTTTTCAAACTACAGAAACCAACTAAATTAGTAACATATGTAGAATTTAGACATGTGGAAATTTTATACAAAAATTTGAATTGGTATTCGTAAATTTTTTTCAAACTACAGAAACCAACTAAATTAGTAACATATGTAGAATTTAGACATGTGGAAATTTTATACAAAAATTTGAATTGGTATTCGTAAATTTTTTTCAAACTACAGAAACCAACTAAATTAGTAACATATGTAGAATTTAGACATGTGGAAATTTTATACAAAAATTTGAATTGGTATTCGTAAATTTTTTTCAAACTACAGAAACCAACTAAATTAGTAACACATGTAGAATTTAGACATGTGGAAATTTTATACAAAAATTTGAATTGGTATTCGTAAATTTTTTTCAAACTACAGAAACCAACTAAATTAGTAACACATGTAGAATTTAGATATGTGGAAATTTTATACAAAAATTTGAATTGGTATTCGTAAATTTTTTTCAAACTACAGAAACCAACTAAATTAGTAACATATGTAGAATTTAGACATGTGGAAATTTTATACAAAAATTTGCATTGGTATTCGTAAATTTTTTTCAAACTACAGAAACCAACTAAATTAGTAACACATGTAGAATTTAGACATGTGGAAATTTTATACAAAAATTTGAATTGGTATTCGTAAATTTTTTTCAAACTACAGAAACCAACTAAATTAGTAACACATGTAGAATTTAGACATGTGGAAATTTTATACAAAAATTAAGTTCTATATATTTTTCCGGTCCATAATTTATTATTATATCGAATTATTGTACCAGATTCTACACAAGTTATAAAATAATAAAATAGTAATTTAGGTGATATAACATTAATTTTAAATAATATTTTTAAACCTTACCATAAATTTAATGTATGGCCATAAGAAGCATTAGAATATAAATGCAAATTCAACTGTTTAAGAACTTCTAGTAAGTAAAAATAATAAAACAAAAACAGAAAACATAAAGGAACCAAGAAAATCGGCAAAATTAAACGGTGATGTTTGCTTGGCTGGAGGTCTGAGGAGGAGGAACACTAACCAAACTTAAACTGAAAGAGTAACACTGGGACCCGTCAAGAGAGGAGGGGAGCACATGTAATGTGAAACACAAGAAGTCAAACAAATGTGACATGTTGAGAATGAAAAATAAAATGAATATTAGGTTTGAAATGAAGTCAGAGAAATCAAAACAAAAAAATGGAACTTTGAAAATGAACATGCATTACATACGGTTGAAAGAGGAGGAGGAGGAGGATTAAGCATGTGATGTAAGAAAGTAAAAAGAAAATTCGAATAAGCAGATGATCATTTCGTTTTGTAAAACAATAAATGATTTAATCAGAAAAAACTTGATTGAGAAAAAGAAGGATATGTCTCAAACATAAGAGAAACTATATGCAAATAAGTGAACTTTAAAATATTGAATGTATGAAGGAATTTTATGTTTTGTGGACAATATTTGATTTCCTGGGGAAAACATTTTGCATTATTATATGTATTGAATCATATGATTTTTACATTATAAAATTGAACATGTTTCTTATTTTTAATTACTGCCGTGTGTCTATATTTCTTTTGCCAATCGTTTTATTTTGTGTTTCACTGTTAAATATCAGAATTTCAAGTTAAATTCCAGCAAAATATAAATGTTAATTTTGTATCAATATTAATATGGTATGCCACATAATCGAGGTGCTCATCTCGGATGTCTGCAACATTGTTTTGGAATACTCATTCAGAGTATTGATATGGGACTTATATTTTTGTGGGGATCACCTAGGATGTCACACAACAAAACTATAAACACATACTTCTCAAAAAAAGGTGCAAAAAATATGGTTAATTCAATATAACAAACTAAACAATATTCCTAGAAAATTTTATCAAATTATTAGAAAAAAACTTATGTAGAGAAATGAATAAAAACGATTAAAAAAATTGAATGTAGAAAACAAATTAAGTTCATCAAGAAAATATGTAAAACATAAATATGAAAAAAAAAATACATGAAAAAAAATGAAAGAAAAAATGAATAAAATTGAGTTAATATAAAATTAAAGAAAAACATCAATGAAGACCAAGGAAAAATGAATTAAAAAAGTGAAAGCAAAAAATTAATGAAAAAAAAGAAAGATAATCAAAATAATGCAGAAAAGAATAAGAATAAAAACTGAATCAATAAAAATAGATGAAAAATATGAAATAATAAACAAAAAGAATGAAAATAACTGAATTGAAAAAATGAAAAAAGAGTGAAAACAATGAATGAAAATTCAATTAATAAATGAAAGAAAAATTAATGAAATTAAGTTAATGAAAAAATGAATAAAGAAAAAATGATTGGAGAAGTTTATTGAAAAGTGAAAGAAAAAAAAAGAAAAAAAGAAATGTAAAACTGAAAAACATTTAATTGAAAATATTGAATGAAAATGAAACAGATGAATGAAAAAATGAATTTAGAAGTGAATGAAAGAAAAGGGATGAAAAATATTAAAAATGAATGCAAAAAATGGTAAGCACATATCTTATCGGGTTTCTGGGGTTGTATCTTGTGTAGCTTCTAACTTTTAGGCAGAAAATCATACACGCACAAGCTTACACTTACCAAATGTAATACTAAACATTAATATTATCACTCCTGGGCAATGCTGTAATGAATAATATCGGACTTAGCAATGACTTTTATACTACTTAGCATGCATGCATATATATATATATATATATATATATATATATATATATATATATATATATATATATATACACACACACACACACCGATATTGTATCATTAGTGTTATGATTTTCGGGTAACACCATGATCTTTCCCTAGTATAATAACATAGTAACAAAAAAATGCAAAAGTTCTTTTTTTTTTTTTACTTGGGAGTCGCCACTGATCAAGACCAGAAGGCCACTCGAGGATAAGGGCTAATGAACGTAAGGTGATAGTGAAGTAATCCTTAATCATGTCAATTGGATGGAATTTGAATATTTATGAGGACGACCTAACAGGAACTTGTTTACATTGGATTTGAAGGCTACCATGTTGTATTTAACCGGGAAGCATACCAGTAGGCAGTTTTGAGAAAGAAGCTTTGTTTATGGAATCTGCATTTACACAGATAGAGAGTGGGGAAATCATATATAGTGGTTTTAGCTAGTCGAGTGTTTTTTGTGAAAGTTTGGCAAGTGAGGACCATAGATTGGAGTTCAGACGAGCACCTATCATGAAAATAATGATAGAGCAGAGACAGGCTGGTGACGTCTCTTGGGAAAGAGGTTGCAGGGAAGAAAAAGGGCATTGCCTACTAGGTTTTGAAGTCGGTTTTGAACTCTATCGAGGCAGGATAGGGTATGTAGAGCAGTTCCTGCCATGATGTGGCAACAGTACTTCATTAAAGGGAGCACCTGGCTTTTATACAGATAGAGGATCACATAAGGATCTCACAGGAGTGAGATACTTACTGGAGCAATAGAGTGATCCAACCATCTTTCCAGTGATTTGGCAACCTATTTGATGTGTGTGTTCCATTTCAGATCAGGAGTGAATGTTAATCCCAGAAGCATGCCAAGACACGGAGCTTTGCCATTCATTTCAATTGGGGCATGATGGGGATCAGAGTGATTATGATGAAAGGAGAGAAACTTGGTTTTCGATGCATTAAAATTAACCAACCACCTTTTTCTCCATTGCACCACGTTTTCAAGATCAGAAGAGAGAGAATCAGAAAGATTTTTGTCTTTGCTGACATTTGAAATGTCATCATAGATAGTTGTGTCGTCTGCATAAATGTCTACAAATGACCTAAGAATGTTATTTGGGAGATCGTTGATAAAGATCAGGAACATAGTTCGACCCAGAATGAAACTCTGAGGGACATCAGCATCAATACAGTGAGTTTCTGATTTTTGCCTATCAACAACTACTCTTATAAGCCTATCAGAGAGAAAGGATTTTATAACTGAGGGCATTCCCGGCTATTCCATAGCTAGCGATCTTATGAAGTAGACCTTTATGCCACACTTTCTCAAAAGACTTTGATATATCAAGAGCTATTGCTCTAGAGACAAAGCCTCCATCGAGTGATTCACTAATCCTGTGTGATATAACAGTTCGTATATCAGCTGTAGATCTCTCAGAATGGAAACTGTTATTTTTACTAAGGTGGTTGACCACTTCTTTATGATAGATTCCAGCAACTTACTCATGACACACATGAGACTGATTGGTCTGTAATGAGAAGGGGATGATCGATCACTAAAAATTTTAAATACAGGACAGACTGATGAAGTTTTTCAGGGTGTTGAGAAGCATTTCTCTTTAAGACAACGTTTAAACAGCTTTGGAAGTATGGGAGCTAGTTCCGATTGAAGTTTTTTGAGCACTATAACTGGAATGCGATTGGGATCAGTTGCTTTACTAGAATCAAGGTTTTTGATAAGTTTGGCCAAATTATGTACAGAAATTTGTATGTTGCTTAGTGTGTTTTCAGTCACAGGAGGGAATACAGGGGGGTAGGCAACCCTGATCACAAAGGGTAGAATTTGCTGCAAAGTTCTTGGCAGATGCTAATGATATTACCTCGGGTTCATTTAGGAATACAGGACATGCTTCTGTTCAGAACCCTTATTCACCAAAACTGGTGGAAGCTGCTGCTCTGCTACATGACATACTGAGCATATCAATCTCTTGCATTCTTTATTACTCTTTTACAATGGTTGCTGGTACTCCTAAAGGTGGCTTTAGTTTCACAACATCTATTATGTTGGAAGCAATGGAAATAGTGATTTCTGTGCGCAATGGCGGCAGCACATTCTGGAGTGAACCATGGCTGGCTGTTGGGCTTTAGCTAGAATTTTTGGAGGGTATGAAGCGGTCTATACCTGCAGTTAATCATTCAGTCAGGTCTAAAACTTTAGAGGACACATTCTGTTTGAACATGGAGTGCAAAGGTAGATCTGATATGAATGTTTGAAAGTCATCCCAATGGAGAGGTACATCAGGACTTAATATATTTTGTTTTTATCTTAACTGAGACAACTGAGTGATCGGAAAATCCCAATGGAGACAGAACAGAGGATGAGCACATGTCAGAGCAAGTTGTAAGAAACAGGTCAAGGAGACTTGCATATTGTCTACTGGAATCGAGCATACGAGTGGGTTCATGAACAATTTGCACAAGATCATATGGCAATCAAGAAATCATGACAATACCTCCCCTCATCATCAGTCTTGTTTGAGTGGACTAGCCATTCAACGTTGTGAACATCAAAGTATCCACAGACATGAATGTTAGCGGAGGCAGAATATGGTCAATTTTTTCAGAGATACTTTCAATGATAGAAACTCTGCTGTTATGGGGTCGATAGAGAGCAAATATGAATGCTGTGCTATGAGCAAGTGCTACTCTGAAGCACATGTAGGGCAAATTTGGATCTTCTCTGGAGATGTCCCTAACATATGGAAAACCATCTTTAATGTAGGTACATATTCCATGCCGATTTTAGGGGTCAGATTTGAATATAGTAATTTTCTGAGAAATGCTACATTTAAATACTTCAGACAGTTTTTGAAAGAAATAGATAAGCATTTGACAAGAAAGGGATTTACAGACAAACACTTCCGCAGATCTACAAACGTTAAAGATGACAGAATTGGCAATTTTTTTAGATAGAAAGAGGTCAAAGTTTTAGAAACAAAAAAAAAATTAGTTGGTAATATAGATAATGATGAATCGAATGAGTTAGTCAATCTGAGAATCAGAGAACGGGTGATGGGACATTCAAACATGCAGTCTACAAGATGATTACAGAGTCGGTTCTGGAACCAAAGTAGACAAAGTTATCTAATGTAACCCCAAGAAGAGACAATCCGACAGTGCAACTCGACCCGACATAAATCAGATAATAAAGCTACATTTTACATTTCGTGTGTTCTATTCACATGTTACTCGCTTTCAGACCAGACAATATTTTATTGAATTGTGCGATGAAGCAAAACAGGTGCCTCTGATTAACAATAGTAAAGCGGTGGCTGATGGACCAGACGACTTTGATTGTGAAGTAGTTGACTCACATCCCTGGATAATGCCATGAGGAGAGAGAAGGCGTAGAGGAATTTCAATCAATAAAGGATGGCTGATAGAACATTTGGGGTTGACTCACATTCCTAGAGGATGCCAGGGGGCTATAAAAGAATTCTGTCCTGAGTAAAATAGAAATCGATCAATGATTGACCAAATTTGAAAAAAAGGATAGTGGATGAGGTCTGACCTTTTCTTGGCTCGATGGGGTGTGAAAAAAAAAAAATCCTAGGATTATTTTTTAGCACGAAGTGGAGGAATCTAACAGATTGGGGCTCCACAGTATTGAGAATGAGTAGGTTAGATAAATAGGTTTCACAGCTAAGCTTAAAGAATGTGCAATAGGAAGTTTTTAAAACAAATACAAATTAAATATTTGACAAGAACGACATTTAAAATGATAAGCAATAACAACATTGGCTGATTTAAATATGATTATTTAAATGATGAGGCAGAACTAGAACTGAAAGTGGCCAGTTTTAGGAATAAACAAAAGAGATTATTATATAATAATGAAATTCAAGGAGTTAGGGTTAGTCAGTCTGAGAGTCGAGAAGCAAGTGACTGGATATTCAAACATGCAGTCCACAAAATAATCAAGTAAAAAGTTATCAAATGTATCCCAAAGAGACAATCTGGCAGTGTGATTCGACATGCATCTGAAAATAAAGCTACGTTTAAAAATATAACAAGAATTTTCCTAGCATCAGCAAGACAAGAGTGAACTAACGGCCAGAACTAGCAACAAAGAAACACAGCTGAAAGTATGCTTGTTTATATGTCTCCTCGTCGGCGAGGGGTGTTTTGTTGGACTGGGTGTAATGGATCATTTACAGAACTGTTATGTGTTTATTGAAAGGTTTATTGTACATGTTACACACACACACACACACACACACTTGTAATATGGATCATGGTTTGATGCTATAGAAGAACAGTGCATACTTAAAGTAGATATTATAAGATTACATGCATTGATGCACATTATAGATCGCAGTAACATGTTATTGTTTTGGTTGCCATGACTGTTCTGTTTCTATGAAACTACTGAACCTTGGAGGCACACATACACACACACAAACCTTGGAGGCACGCATACACATACAATCCTTGGAGGCACACATACACACACAACATGTAAAGAAAAAAAGGAAACATGGTTGGTTACCGCACACACAAATGGGAAAAATTAAAAAAAAAAGAAAAAGAAAAGGAGGGTTGATATGTCACATATAAGATTGGGGTCTAAAAAAAAATAAATAAAACAAAGTGTATATTTATTCCTAAGAAAAGAAAAAATGTGTACTCCCTATTTCTTTGTTATAAAAAAGAATTTTAGTTTGAAATTATTTACACATTACATTGACGTTAAATTTGAACTCAACCTCAGATCAAAAGTCTCAAACTCAAATCCAACTATTCTCTCTGCACTTTCCACACTGATGCCCAAAATAAAGAAGACGGCTCTTTTATAGAGACCCAACCACATCTCATTTGCATACCCCCTCCCCCCTCTCGTCACATCACATGATTTTCAGTCCATAAATACCAGGAGGCGGACATTTTTATTTTCTCTTTTTTTCTTTCCTAACACGAGCCACACGATGCATGAGGTAAGGTTCTTTACTTTTAACCACAATATATATAAGCACAAAGAACATATAGCTAGAAAATAAAGAATAAAATATAGTCAGAAAATAAAGTCAGAAGTAGAGAATGAAAATCCTTTTTGTGTTAATTGAGATCATGTTGATCAATGGAGAGCGCTTTAAGTAACAGTAAGTAATCAAGAACATGTAATTTGGCTTATTTCTGAATAGACCGGTGTGGCACTCAATTTTCGTCTTGACCAGCCTTCGGCGTCATATTGTACCAAAAAACTGCTTCTTGGGGCAAAATTTGGCTTCTTGATGCCACAGCTTTTATAGTGTGATAGTGCCTCTCTATAATTCCATTTCCACTTGGACGGTATGCAGCTCTAAAATATAGCCCCACATTCCACTTCACACATAAGTCTCTAAAAACTTCCGAGCGGAAAGACGTACCATTATCCACCAACACCTCTTCTACTGGCCCCTTTTCCATAAAAACCTCCTCGACAACTCTCTTTGCCTCTTCTGCTGTTTCATTCTTGATTTTCCGCCATATCGCTACTCTCCCAGGCCCACAATCAATCATAGTTACATGCGGTTCATGTTGATAATGTGTGATGTCAATGGCCAATCTCCACCAATTCTCTTCAACATGCAGTTCCCCTTTTTCATGTCTAGCCGGTGCAGGGTCGATTGATTGGTATTCCCTACATTGTTCCACCACCTTTTGGACGTCTTGCATTGTGATGTGTGGGTTTATTTTTCTTGTCAGGTAAATGGTCCGTTCCTTTCCAAAATGATGCAGGTTATGCAGGTCTTTTAAATTCTCTACTGCACAACATGCTGGAGCCCCGTCTCTTTCCTTGTGTAGCCAGGCTTTCTTGACTCTTGTCAGCCCATCTGCTTTATTTTTTTGTGACGGAACTAAGGTAATAGTTATCTTTAGTTTGAATTCTCAAACCAACTCTCCCAGCGCTCCAAGTCTACGCTTGATAAGCATCTCCACTGCTCCTTTGGTTTTGATCCGCTTATCACCAGACAGCTCCGATTTAATCCACGACACCACTGTTGCAGAGTCTGTTTTAACGTTCACTATCTGTAGCCCCCATTTTAGAACCAGATTGATGCCTTTCATCACAGCATCGAGTTCCACAACATTGATATGGGTGCTATCATCCTTTTTGCATAGCCAAGCAGCATCTTCAACAGCCACTTCTCCTATTTCCAATAATACCCCTAATGCTACATTGCTAGCATCAGTCCATATCACCCCTTCATGGCCCTCCTTTACATGCCATTTTCCTCTCACAGGGTCCATTTTTTTCACTTCTGCAATGACTTCTTGTATCATGAGAAGCATCTTCTCAACTGTCTGTCCCAGTCTGCCTTTTAATAAGACTGCACGCAGTTCGCAGCCATCCAGCTATTGGGTAGTGGCCAACCAGCTTTCCACATATAGAGAAAAGCTCTCTCTTAGCTAGGTCAACCTTGGCTTCAGGGATCTCATTTCCTCGCCCAAAGATCAATTTTCCTGACTTATTGTTCTGTAGTCGAAATCCCAAAGCCATCCCGTTTTCCAGTGACTCAGGCGGTTTTGTCGTCAGTCCATATGCTTTGATATGCTCTCTCACCCTTTCTGCAGTCACCTCTGTTTCGTCCATTAGTACATCGTCGATGTAAGAGCAGGTGCCTCTCTTGACTGCATCGTCTTTGGCCAACACTGTCTTAAGAACTGCCGTCATTATCTTTGGTGCGGAGTTCAGACCAAATCCTAATCTGGTCAGACAATAAACTTGACCTTTGTACTCTACCAATTGATATTTCCACAATTTCTCATCCACATGAAGTTGGAGGTAGGCTGACTTCAGGTCCACAATTTTAGTTGCCTGCTTCATCCTCCTCCATTTCCTTACGACTTCTTCACACACGTTGATTCCGTCCTTTGTGTGACAAGCGACAAACTTGTTCAGCTCACGGAAATCTAACACTGGCCTAACTTCCTTCTTAATAGGTTGGACCACAGCCATGAGTGGCAAAATTCCTTCAACTTTCCCTGACCACGGCATTAATATTCCTTCATCTATCCATCTCTCAACTTCTTTTTCAAACTCCGGCTCCGCAGCTCCTTTCAGTGTGCTTTTGTAGCAGCTGACCCAATTCGTCAATACAGGTGGCTCTACGGTCCATCGCCATTCTACCATCCATTCTTCGCCATTGAAGCAGGCTCGAAAGTCATCATCCTCAATCAGACATGGACGGGGTTTCGACGGTTGGTTGGTATCACCCCTGGTTACACTTCCTGTTATTCCCGGTGCATTCTGATTGCCAAACTTCACCTGGCCTTTAGCAATAGTAGCTCCTCCCAGTTGGTCTATTGCGTCCAGGCCCAGCACCAAATCAATTCCTGCAACCAGTCTATCAAGCACGATCACTCTTAGCCACAATGGCATATTCCTTACTACAATCTCTGCATCGGCCTCTCCACAGCATTCCACTTCTCTGCCATCCACCGCTCTAACGTTGCTGGTTCCATTCCAAGAGTTGGCGACGCTCGTAGTAATAAGTGTTGTTGTACATCCAGTATCAACAAGAGCTCTAGCCCTCTTTCCATTGATTGTGATCACTAACTGTGGCAACAAACTAATACACCTGTTCAGTATAAAAGGGGTGACTACTGGCGCAATAGCACCCCTTTACTCGTTTCCCAGAAGCGAAGGGCAATCCCTGCTAATGTGCTCTACTTGGCCACACCGAAAACAGATAATGTCTGGACGTGGCTCCCTACAGTCTCTCATCAGGTGTGGTCCTTGACATTGAAAGCATTTACCGGTAAATCCACGGCCTTGCTTTATCACTGGTCGCTCCTTTCTGCTTGCCACAGCAGCCGCGACCGCCCCCAGCTCACCGGACTGTTTCGCCAAAACTCTAGCATGCCTTAGAATCTCCTCCACCTCCATGGTTTCAATATCAGTAAGTCGTTGCAGTTCCATGGAGATGCGATCAGGGAAACCAGTTACAAGCGCCAGCTTTATAGTCTTCTCAAGGCATATCCAGCTAGTCGCCTTATCTCTGCCACGTACACGTCCACAGACTCCTCAGTCCAGGTGACTCTTTTGAGCTTGTTGTAAGCCTCAAACGCGTTCTCGGAAAATGCGGTCTTTAACCGGTTTTCGATGCTCTCAGCAATGGCCTGATCCGTCTCTCCCATTTCTAGATAGACCGCTAGAGCACTTCCTTCCAAATACATTGGTATTAACGTGGCTACATCCTCGATCTTCTGCAGCCTTGCCACCAACTTCAGCTTGTTAAGCCACGCAACCACATCACCTTCTCCAGTAAATGGCCTCAGGATATCGCTGCTAAATCTTACTCGGTCACCCATTTTTGTCACTGTGCCGAAATAGCTTGACGTTAAATTTGAACTCAACCTCAGATCCAAAGTCTCAAACTCAAATCCAACTGTTCTCTTCTCTCTGCACTTTCCACACTGACGCCCAAAATAAAGAAGACGGCTCTTTTATAAAGAGACCCAACCACATCTCATTTGCATACCCCCTCCCCCCCTCTCGTCACATCACGTGATCATCAGTCCATAAATACCAGAGGGCAGCCATTTTTATTTTCTCTTTTTTTTCTTTCCTAACACGAGCCAAACGATGCATGAGGTAAGGTTCTTTACTTTTAACCACATAATAATATAATATTACGAATTAACTAAGTTTGGAGGTATTACAATTATACATTACAAAATAGTGTCTAGAAATAAAGAACAAGAAATGGAGTAATTGTTCAAAAGTGAAAAATTCATATTAAACAGACAGAAAGTATCAGTAGAAAAGGAGGTAATTTGTAATCCACACTTATTAGTGTGTAGAAAAAATATCATGATAAAAAATGTGCACAATAATGTTCATTGTGGAATAACAGCTACATACAAATGTTTACAACTTTTTTTTTTTTTTTTTTTTTTTTTACACAGTGATCACCACTTATCAAGGCCCGGAAGCCACTCAGGGATAAGGGTTATTGCAAGTACATTACGTTAGTGTGGAGATTTGATGAAGTGTTTACTTAAGGGGACGGTTCATTAGGAATTTGTTAACATTGGACTTGAAGACATCCAAGTTGTAGTCCGGTGGGAAGTAGGCAGACGGAACAGAGTTCCACAGGCGTGCAGTTCTAAGAAAGAAGCTTTCTTTATGGAATCCGCGTTTTGATTTAGGCACATCCACTCTAGGATTCTTCAGGCTTATGTGCATAAGCCTGAAAGGTTGCCCAGATATATTTCAGAAACATTGAGAATTACATATGAAACATTGAGAATTACATATGCAAATGTCTTAAATGTGCAAAACTAAAGAATTCTTCCAAACGAAATTACACACATAACCTAAGAAAACAAAACCAAAACGTTCACATAGCTCATACATAAGTGAATGAAGTTGGATTATGTTTGATATTGGTCGATTCCTTTTTCAGCCTGAAGGTTTTTGAGTAAAAGATAGAAAAACTAGTAAAACAAATTCACTCTTCTCAGATCCTTGTGGACAGTAGTCTGAAGAATTCCAATAATATGAATGATCAATCCTCATCTCAAAAATTCACAAACATGTCATTAATGAAATCTTTATGGTTTCAAATCCTGCAGCAGCCAAAAATAGGTCAACCAACCACATTACAAATTCAAATGTGTACATCTTATGATGTGTGGATGTGAAACCTGACCAGTAAGGGCTGAAGACATGTGTTGCATGGAGAGAAATGATATGAGAATGATAGAGTGGATGCATACTGTGAGTTTCAAAGACAGGCTTAGTTCTTGAAGCAAAATGTGGTAGGCAAAACAAAAAAAATTCAGGAACACAGATAGAAAATATCGCCCACCTCTAGAAAAGAGGGAGTTCTTGTTTGTAATAACCGTGGAGAAAAAAAAAGACAAAAAAACAGAAAGAACAAGAATTTGCTTCTCGCAGACACGTGGTTCGTCACAAAGAACAATCCAATTGCTAGAACCACCTACACACAATCTGCAGGACCCCCCGACTCCTGTCCAGTGTCCTGCCTTTATAGCGGCCGGGAATTATGTATTTGCATAATCGCGCGAGAGCAGACACGATTCTACAATAATTGCATGAGGTAAACGCTAATAAAAACCCATGGACACCATCTTGGGACCCTTTCTTCCGCTCGGCCCGAAACACAACAGACGTATTCGAGGTAAGCTCTCTATTTCCCCTCATTTCGGTTATTGCTAATTCTGCTACAGTTCTGATGACCTAAGGAAAAAATTAAATAAGTAGAGTATAGGGAGATGTGTACAGAACAAAAGCCTTTTGGGTACATTGAAAGAGTGGAGGCGAGTTCTTAGGCAGATGTAGAACAGTTGAAGAAGCAGGTTCAGTTTACAGAAGAAAGTAAAGGAAAACATGGAAGGAAGTGATAAGAATGAACTCAAGACAAAGATGGATTAATAAAGACTTAGCCAGAGATAGGATTGTTTGGAAGTTGATTTCTTAAAGCTATCTAATGCATGTCAGCATGTAAAAAACAAATGTTAAACTAATGATGAAGAAGAAGTTGTGGCTGCTTATCTTCTTTTTTTTTTTTAAATTCTTTTTTCAGGAATTTCGATATTTTTGTACCTTATTAGTTGTTCACAAGTTAAATTTGTTTAGGTTAGATTTTCTTTTTTTTAATACAGCAAACCCATCTTATCAGATAATAAATACATCGACTGACAGAGTTCAGAGAAATATTAATTACAGCTAAAAACTGATCTAAAAACTGAGCAAGCTAAAATACCAAAGTTATTTGCAAAAACACAGAAAAATCAGTCCATCATCACAGTCAGCACTTTTGTAACATGCAGCAAACTGAATATATGCTAAATTGTTAACAGGCGAATATGAAAAACATACTTAGATAAGCTACTCTTTCTTTCTCCATCCACTTTTCTCTTCTTTTTCACATTTCTCCATATGAAGAGAATAGACTTCACTAGTAAAATAAATTGCTTTTTCTGAAGTCCACACAAATGGTGAAACAGAATATATCAACTTTGTGTGTCCTGTGTAGCTTTTTACTTTTAGCTAGACACACATGATACCTGGAGTCAAGTATAAGTCCTAGTACTCAGAAATATTATGAGAAGAGAAGACAGTTTGAATATGATTGGAAAACCACTTTGGATGCCTAGGGCCATTGTCATGTTGCTCCCTCCCCTCCAAATGCCACTGCTCCCAAACAATACCTCCTCCATTATACTGAAAGGGAAATAACAAGTTTATTGCCTTCCACAAAATGCCAAGGAATTGAAGAAAATTTTAAAGGCATTTTTTATCAACCATAAGTGTTGTTCATATGGTGTCCAGTAACCCTACCTAACAGCCGACCACCTTAAGTTTGACCATTGGGTCACATCCACCCCCAATTTCCCATCATGGAACAGCATGTAAATATAGGTTACATTTTTGGTAAGATTAGTTAAATTTTAAATCTCATTTTGATGAGATTAGTTGAATTTGAATTCAATTGTTTATTAGCTTAAATATCCATCCCAGAAATTCATAATAACTAGTTCTGTGGTGCTTTGTAAATCAATCTGTATAATTTCTAATTTCCATATATAATAATTGTAGAAATTACCAAAATACACTAGGTTTGCTCCAACAGAGGCCACATAAAAATTTATTATGTCTAGACTAGATTAGTCAGTATATTATGTAACTTTTGAATCCTAACCCTTATGCACATTTATGCGCTATATGAAAATCTTACATTCCATCCTAGGAGAAACATAATCACAACCCTAAAGATATACAATGGAACTAGCTATTATTTTTCCCTCTAAATAAAAAGTACTACTCCCACTCGACACTGGGAGGTGTTCTGCATTAGGGTCATATATGGGGTTTCACCCTAATTTTCTGGCTGATATACATATACACATACCATAATCTTTCCTTTTCCCTATTCCAAAAAATAATGATTTCTTTTTCATCACATTTCACAAAATCTCATTGACTGACAACTACACATTCATTCATTCTGGAATGAACAGAACCTCATTCAAAAAAGAATGCTCCACAGATAAACACAAACATGGCTTCCCTGATTAGATTAGGCAATCATTACAAAACATGACATCAAAACATGTTCATAAACCAATATTACTTTCCTTTCATTTACACATTAAATATACCATACATGTTAGCTTTTCATACACAGCTACAATAGCGTGAGATATATTTCGTGCATACATACTTTTCTGACACAGGCTGATAGCCACTATTTCTTCCTTTGTTTTCAAAAACTAATATTCCACAATGACATTTCACAATGATTACATGTGCTTTGTGCTATAATTTCATTTCATAAACATTGACCAACAAGAATAAACTGTTGCTTTCGTTTTATAGTAGATATACTTCTGTTTACATTACGCAATTTAGCAGTGTTCACCAACCGAGTCCCTTTCACTGAAAACATGACTCAAGTTTGTATAAGGAAGTTATTTCAAGGGGTCATCATGTCACATGTTGTGGCGCAGTCGATAAACGAGTCCACTTACTTTGCATCTCCTTTTACAACTAGCGTTGAACGTTCGATCCTGACCTCTTCAGCTAATTTTTTTTTCCTACCGCTGCTGTTATCACTATTTTTAGGGCACAGATTAATATATATTTCTGAGACACACAAATAGGCAAAAACCAAAATAATTTGTTTTTTCTTAATTAACCATAATTTTATTTACAGAAATAGCTCACTAAACATAATAAATTGTTTGGGTCTATTTTCCCACAAATTCATTTCCTTACAGGTATATAATCAATACTTCTTTCATAAATTATACAATAATTCTGTCACTTAACATTTAAAAAGGTCTACATTGTTTCAATCTTATAATTGGTCTATTTATATTGTTTGAAATAGAAACAAAATCCTGGATCTATTGTTCAACATAAAAAAAGAATTGTTTATTATTTAAAGAAACTCTTCTGTTTATACGGTATATTTTTCTGCTTGCTTAAAACTGTCAATTTCTGAAAAACCATGTACATTTTCAAATGGTAACATCCATGTAACTACAGGAATTTAGTTCCCTTTAAGTGATAGATTTAAGTTCAAGAGTTTTTTGCCACTTCAACTCCAGTCTTGCCAACAAAAATACCATGCCCTGAACAATGCCCTGAAAAATACCCTGAACCATGCTCTGCCCACCAGTCCGCACAAGCCAAACAACACTGCACCCACCCCCACTCACAAATTGGCATGTCAATTCTGAAAACCGTTCTTGGGGGTGTCTATTCCGAAAGCTGTTCTTAACACGAGTAGATTGGGGGTTGACCCACAAAAACAAACAAACTTTTTTTATGTGGGGGTGGGGTGGGGGGATGCATGCTATCACCAGGCAATGCCGATTAACGGGTCCTGCTAGTAATATAATAATATTGATTTTGATGCACGACCTGTACTGTTGTCTGCTTGTGAAACATGATCAACGAAACGTCAGAATGACAGAATCTTGGTTGGAGCACATCAGATGGAGAAAAAATTGAAAATTATTTAAATATATTATTCTGGTGTTGAAATCTAGAAAACTTTCCAAATTTTAAATTTAACACTTTTCCACATCAGTTTCCCAATCTCATTCTTCAGTGTTCTTTCTATTTAATGTAAATCTGAAATAGTTGAGTTTTTAAATGAGAAGTTGTGTCCATATTATGTATCCTAAAGACTCTTCAAAGGTCTCTGGATTTTCAGAATGGGCTTCAACCCTTTTTGTCCGTTTGCATAAAACTAAATTAAACTAAATATAGCCCACATCATCCAACTTACGCCTAGCAACTCTGTTCGGAAATTCATAATGATCAATTACTTATTGAATGCTATATGTACAATAAGTATATAAATATAATGGAAACCTTTAAAAGAGCCGATCAAATGTTTATATAAAGATACTATTTTTGAGCACCAACCCTATCATTCAAATAGTAGAACTGTCGACTATCAACTAGATTTGATTCCTGGCTCAAGATGGGTGCTAGTCTAACCGTACTGATGAGCTGTGATACAGTGAAGCAGTATATATAGATATACTTGACTTTATATAGAGATTATTTGTGTCCACCAAACTCCAATCTTATGCATAGTACTGTAAATACATGTGTGTATATCAAGAGTATTGCTTACCTATCAGTTCACTTGACCAATAAAGGTTGAAGAAAGAAGCCAAACAAAATATTAAAAATATCCAATTCATGGCAAATTTCTGAAAATTGAGAAAAAAATAATTTTATTAATTAACAACAACATGTAATGTAAATTGTTGGGTTTTTTCTTTTTTTTTTTGCATACTTTAATAAGACAAAATACATACTAAAATATACTTTATGATTTAAAAAATGTTTTTAATGTTTTAATTAGCCATAATTTATAATTAATTGAATAAATCAGTCATCTCTCTTTTCTGCTATCTACTTCATGTTGAGCCAGACATTCTCTTAATATCTCTAAACATTTAGAGAATGTTATACTCATTGCCCAACCGCCAAGAACAATAGAGTAGAAAAAAAAAACAATGGAATGCTAGAAAATGATATCAAAAGAGTAACAGGACTCACTCTGTAAGTCTTGCCTTCAGTAGCAGCACTGTAAGCAAACAGGGAAATTAGTTGCGGCAGTTCTCACTGTCTTCCTTTTTTGCATTGAAGAAATCACAGGGGAGGGTCTTTGTATCCCAAATCTTAAATATAAGGAGGGACTCAGTAGGAATTGACTGTTGGCATTACAGTTCCCAATATCATGCTGGCAAATTATTCCCTTCCACAGGGGGTGGTCCTTGCCTACTCGGGCATTAAAGTTCCTCAGTACAATGAACTTGTTGTTGGTGGTCGCTTTCTGAATGGTATGGTTGAGTTGGATGTAAAATGTAGCTTTGCCTTTATTGAATGAGGTCAGAGTTGGAGTGATGTGTATTCTGCATGATGGGAATGCAGACATTCATTAAGCACTCACTGATGGCTGTTGGAGTGAGGTTGTGCTGCTGCATGAGCTGGGACCGGATGACAAAGCCAATGCCATGTATGCACAGCTCCTCAGTGTCCTTCCCCTTCCAGAAGATGATATAACCTGTTCCAACTTCCATGACGTTGCCCTCATCAGGCAGCCCAGTCTTGCTGATGGCCACCACATCTATTAAATCAGGTAAGCAGATGAGGGATGTGCATCTTTCTGGGTGAGTAGTATTGCCATGTCTTGGAGTGTTCTAAGTAATAAGGATAAGGATATTTTTATTGTTTAAAATTTTTGCATTGTTCGGACCACAATAAAGGGATGTTCACCATCATGGTAAACTGGCCAGATGTATTGCTGTGATGTTTGTGCCACCTTTTCTAGGGGCTTCCCCAGGTGGGGTGGGTTGTGGTAGTCCTCAATAGGCCAACCATGTCACAAGTCCATCTACCAAGTTCGAGTGGCATGGCAATGTCACCAGAGAACAACCATCTTTGACCTGCTGTCTGCGTGCCAGTGTTCCAGACCTGTTCATGGTGGTAGGGCCACAGGACTTCTTCTGGGTAGTTGTCTTCTCCACCCTTTTTCACTTTTGAAACATGGACCTTACATAGAAGTGAGATAAAAATATTTTAATTACTTAGGACTTAGTCATGGCTGATCGAACAAGAGAATGCTACCCTTCGTAAATTAAATAAATGGTTCCATTAGAAATTCTGGTCAAATTCCCAAGTTCAACAAAAAGATTCTTGAGCTCAACAAAATACACTTAAAGAAGGTCAAGGGTTACATTGACCAAAATGTCATGAAAAGATAAGAACAGTAATCTGAAGAATCCAATGCTGAATGGGGATAATGAGATTCTGATACAAGTTGTTGCCGTTCCATGTGAAGGAAAGGCTGGACCTATTTTGGTTAGGAGCTACTTTATTCCACTTCCAATTAAGATCCTGACGTTTTAATCAGAGCAGAAGAAATAATTACCCCACTACGAAAAAGTACTAGGATAAAACGAACACCCACCAACTATCCTACAATCAGGAGATTAGCCTTGGTGACAGGCATAAAAAAGTGCTGCCATGTAAAATGAGAAGCGATTTCTATTTTTAAGGCAGTTGTGTGGTTTTATGCCAGTCAGATTTAGAGTTAGTAGTAGAAAAATTTAGTCAACTTCCATAAAAGTTAGAATGGCTCATAAATACGAGAAGGAGACATTTAAAATTTATATGCACAACTAATCACCCACTCTAAATCTCTGATAAACTTGTGAGATTTTCATCTATATTTTTTGCTTTGTTTTTTCCCCTATTTATCCACATGTCATTTTTACCTAAATTTGCCACGTTAACATAGACTTAATGGAGATAAGATTTATTTCCTAAGAAACAAATCAATATTTGCAAAATAAAAATAATTAAAAAATCAGAAAAATTGGTACTTCAGCAGAATTTGAACTGAACTGAGTTTTATTTTTAAACTCCAACCCTAAATTAAGTTTTAGGTTTAATTCGGAAGAAAGTCTAGTTAAATTCTGTATAAGCACTAAAAATTAATATTTGTACATGGTAAATCAGCAGCACTTTTATACCTACCACCAATCACAATCAAGAATTTCTCTCATGTTAATCAAATTAACCAATCAAATGCAACAATTTGAAATTAAAGAAATGCATCTGCCTTGAATATTGAAAAAAAAAAAAATTATTTTTATACCACCTCTGAATGTTGGCCGACTTTACATTTTTTTTCATTTCAGTTGATTTCACTTTTCAAAATAGAAATTCTTTTCTCTCCTCAGTCGGTGTAAGAGAAATCTTTCTAGACTGTGGTAATTTTTATTTTTGTCTCAACCTGGAGTGTCCTTTTTGGGGGGAGATGGATTTTCCTCACATTAACAACCAACCTTTTGCCTTACTTTTCCATCAATTTAAAAATGTGCTGAGTTGCTATTTTGTTTAGGATTTCTCGACTTAACTATTCTGCACTTTTACCTTGTACTATTTAGTTGCCTCTTCACGAGGGCAGAGTTAGACACAATGTCGGTTTTTAATGTGAGGAAAATCCTTCTCTCAAAAAGGGGCACTCTGGATTTAGACAAAAATTAAAATTGCAGCAGTCTAAAAGGATGTTCCTTCAGTGATCGGGGAGAAAAAAGGTCAAGTATCAGGACAGATACCACACTTTAATGTTAATTCTATTTGGAAAAGGCATTTTTTACAAAACTTACCCAGGTAGGTAGAAGAGTAACTTATCTTACCTTGGCATTTATTTGTGTACAATGCAACCCCAACCCCTGTATCTTGTTTTATTTTTTTTTTTTTTGTCATTTTTCAATTTTTTTCAGTAGATTATTCCTATTTACTTGCCTCTCCACGAGGGCAAAGTTAGACACAAGGCCAGTATTTATGTGGAGAAAATCCAGCTCCCAAAAAGGATCACTCTGGATAGGAACAAGAATAAAAATTGTCTCAGTCATGAAGGATTTCTACTACATTGACCAACGACAGAAAAGGTGAAGTTGGATGCTAATCTACCAGATTAGATTATAAAAAAAAAGAAAAAAAAAAAGATAATTCAATTTGTATGGGGTGTTCAATTTCTAATACTACATTCTAGTAAACTAATATCCCATATTGGAATCCATCGACAGAAACACGCACACCCTCTTATAATAAGGATTTTTCATTTATCAATGATATTAAGACTTTTATTATCCAATGTATTTTGTATTGTTTTCACTGGTTGCCATGTCAATTTTTGTAATTTACTAGAGCAGTGCTTAGGGCCCCCGTAGAACCCACAATTGCAGGGGACCCACAAGTTCCTTAGTGGCTGCAAGCCTCCAAGATATTGCAAGGCTTGTTTGCTCCACAGATCTATTGAAATGCAAAAAATAACGAAATATTTATTAGGATTGACTGGGAAATTATTATCATACTTGGCAATTTTAAATCTGTGTTTTAAATATATTTATCAACTAGTATCTCATATATTATATATATATATAAAATCTCTGATATTATGTCAGTGCAAAAATAATGTCGTTTTTTGATGTTCAACTACAAAATAATAATAAACTTTATTAATTGAAATAAGAACCATTAGAATCGACACATTTTTGCTAGCGAGAAGCAAGTTTATTTATCCCATTAGCATAGAAATTCGGAGTTCTGGAAGCAATGAAAACATTGAAGGCCGATTCAGCATCATTTTGGCTTTTGAAGCATTTTTTGCGCAGGAAGTTATCAAGATGCTTGAAAAAGTGATAATCGGTGGGCAAGAGGTCTGGTGAATATGGCAGATGAAGCAGAGTCTCGTAGCCAAATGCGTTCATCTTCTGCAGGGTCAGTTGAGCAACATACAGGTGAACATTGTCGTGAAGGAGAATTGGTCCCTTAATATTGACCAATCTCTGGCACATACATTGGAGCATTTTGTCAATTTGTCAGTAGTACTTCTCCACCGTAATTGTTTCACCCGGGTTCAAAAAGCTGCGATGGATGAGACTGGCCGCAGACAACCAAACAGTCACCATAACCTTTTTTTGGTTCAATTTTGGCTTCGGGAAGTGTTGTTATGGCGCTTCTCCAGCATCCAACCACTCTGCTGAACGTCACCAGTTGTTGTAGAGGATCCACTTCCCATTATACATCAAAATCCGTTTGAGAAATGATCCCAACATACCCCTGACCATAGAAACCAATACCATAGAAACCAATACCATAGAAACCAATACCATAGAAACCAATACCTTAGACAATGCCTTAGCTGCCACTATCAATTAGAACAGCTGCCTAATTACTTTCTTTTCCCGATCTCTTTCAAGCAACATTACTCTTCGATCGAAAAAGAAGCACATGCCATCAGTGAAGCAGTGTCGGTTCCGCCTTTAAACTTGTTACAGATCAACACTCCGTAGATTTCATGTATAACCTAAAGCCTCAAGCAAAATAAAGAATGAGAAAGTAGAACGCTGAAGAATCAAACTACCAGCCCTCACATTTGATGTAATATACCGTCCTAGGAACAATAATGCAGCCACAGACATACTTTCTCAAGCAGTTTGCTTCTCAACTAATTCAACCAGTCTATGCGAGCTACACATTTTATTGTGCCATCTCAGCATCACACGAATGTCTCACTCTGCATATCTGTGTATCCGCCCTTACTCTATGGTCAGGTAGATTAAATACCAAGTTATGGAAAATGATATCACTGGCATCGAAGTTGCAAAGACTGTTGATTTCTCATTGGGAATCAGTTTTGTGCTTTACATGCCATTCGTTCGCTATTGTATACTGCCACTAATGCTACACGAATGAATATTCCAGTACAATTGGAAATCAAGATTTGCTACCTCTCTTCGCTTTTGAATCGAGGTCCAGTCCCGATGAAATGTAATGTATAGTCATCTAAGTATGAATCTTTCGTCGATGAAGTCAAATTGCTAGAATGCAACCCTCAATATGCAGATGTTGGACTTCCAACTGGAAGAGAGGAAACAGTGTTAGTGCATCAACGCCTCAAAACCACAAGATATAGCACCTAATACTAATGACTGTTATCAAACCGGAGACTCCATCTCTACAACAAGATGCCTCATTTGAATTGGGTGCATCTGAAGAGCCTTGTGAAACCTCACAAGCTGATACAATACTTGAAAAGAACCTACTTGAACTCATTCTTATACAACAGCTTATCCATCCCTATCATCTTAAACTAGAGATACTTGAACCTTTGTGACCCCCTGAACTCTCTCCACTTATCAATGCCTGAAGGTCATTCAAGGATAAGGGTTAATAAATGTAACAGTTCTAAGAAAGAAACTTTGTTCATGGAATCTGCATTTAGATTTAGACACAGATAAAAAGTGGAGGAATTCGTTGGTAGTGGTTGTATCTAGTCAAGTGTTTTGTGAAAGTTTAACAAAGAGATTGAAGATCAGATGAGCATTTGCCATGAAAATAATGATAGAACAGAGACAGGTTCACAATGTCTCGTCTGTTGGAAAGCGGTTGCAGGGAAGAGAAAAAAAGAAAAGGGCATCACCTGCTAGATTTCGAAACCGGTTTTGAACTGTATCAAGGCAGGAATAGAAACATCGTGCAGCTCCTGCCCAGATATGGCAACAGTACTCCATTTTAGGATGTATTTGACTCTCATACACTTAGAGGATTGCATCAGCAATGAGATATCTGCTGGAGCAATAGAATGATCCAACAATTTTTCCAGCAATCTTGGCAACAGATTTGATGTAGGTGTTCTATTAAAGATCAAGAGTGAAGGTCAGTTCTAGAAGCTTGTCAAGATATGGTGCTTTCCCAAGACGAAAACCATTTATTTCAATTGGGGTCAGATGGGATTTGAAGCGATTACGATGAAAAGAGAAAAACTTGGTTTTAGATGTATTAAAATTAACCAGCCACCTTTTCCCCCATTACACTACATACTCAAGATCAGAAGAGAAAGAATCAGAAAGATCTTTGTCATTGCCAGCCTCTGAAGTGTTACCATAGATTGTAGTGTCAACTGAATAAATGTCTATGAATGATCTAAGAATGTAATTTGGGAAATCATTGATGAAGATCAGGAAGAGAGTTGGGCTCAGGATGGAATCTTGAGAGAGCTTCTGATTTCTGCTCATTTATGATTACTCTTATAAGTCTATCAGAGAGAAAGGATTTAATAATTGAGAGGACATTTCCAGCTATTCTGTAACTGGCGATCTTGTGAAGTAGACCTTTATACCATACCCTGGATAAGTCAAGAGTTATTGCTCTAGAAATGAAGCACCTAACAAGAGATTCACTAAACTTGTGTGATATTACAGCACATCTGCTGTAGATCTAGCAGAACAGAAACTATATTGCATGTCACTGAGTAGGTTATTTTTGCCAAGGTGGTTGACCACTTCTCCATTTATCACAGATTCCAGCAACTTACTCATGACATACAAAAAACTGATTGGTCTGTACTGAGACAGATAACCGATTTCCATAATTTTTAAAATCGGAGCAGACTGATGAAGTTTTCCAGGATGTTAGGAAGCATTTCTCCTTAAGACAACACTTAAACAGCTTTTTAAGTACGGGAGCTATTACTTCTTGGAACTTTTTGAGTACTATGATTGGAATTCTACCAGGGCCAGTTGCTTTACTGAAATCAAGGTTTCTGATAAGCGTGGCAACATCACGGACAGATATTTGTATGTCAGCCACAAGAGGAAATGGCTGCAAAGGGTAGAATTTGCTGCAAAGTTCTTGGCAAAGAGTTTTCCTTTGTCAGATGCTGACGAAATTACCTCAAGTCCATTGATGATGGTTGGGATAGAGGACACGTTTCTATTTAAGACCCTATTTATTATTCGCCAAAACCAAGCCGCTGCACAGTTACTTTAAACTTGAAGTACTGAGCATAAGAATCTCTTGCATTCTTCATTTCTCTTTGACAATGGGTGCTAGCAGTCCTAAGATTGACTTTAGTTTCATAACATCTATTTCATTGAAAGCAATGGAAATAGTGGTTTCTGTATGCAATGGTAGCAGCACATTCTGGCTGTTAGGCTTTTATTGGAATTTCTTGAAGGATATCAAGGAGTATATACCAACAATTTACCATTCTGTCAGGTCTTATACTAAAGAGGACACATTTTTTTTTTAAACATGAATATCTGATATAAATGTTCAGGAGTTATCCCAATCAGCTATAGAGTATCTATATTTAGTACAATGGAAATGTACATCTGAGAACTTATTAAATTTTGTTTTTATCTAACTGAGTGATCGGAAGATTTCAATGAAGACAGAATGGAAGAAGTTCTGAGAAAACGGTCAAGGAAACTTGCATACTGCCCGTCAGTATCAAGCATATGGATGGGTTTGTGACCAATTTGCGTTAGGTCATAAGCAATGGATAAACCATGACAATCCCTCCCCCTCATCATCCATCTTGTTTGAGTGGGCTAGCCATTCAACATTGTGAACATGGAAGAAGTGAATGTTAGCCGAGGGATGGGTAGACAGAATGTGGTCAATTTTCTCAGAGATACTCTCAATGATAGTAACTCCGCTGTTATGGGGTCGATAGAGGGCAAATATGAACACGGTGCTGTGAGTCAGTGTAACTTTGAAGCACATATAGAGCAATTTAGGATCTTCTCTAAAGATGTCTAGACCACATGCAAACCCATCTCTTATGTAGGCACATATTCTATGCCCATAACAATTGGGGGGGGGGGGTCAGATTTTGATGTCAAGTTTGAGTATCCTTTAATCACAGACTTATCTTGGGAAACAGTCAGTCCAATGCCAGCTTTGCACAAGAAGAATATGGATTTCAGCCTCCAAAAGACTGGAACGCTGACCCCTGATGTTGAAGAAGAGGTGGCATGGTAGGGAGGAGGTGAGGTTACAGTAAGAGTTGGATTTCTTGTATTATTTTTGCAGACTATGTAAACTGTTATAAGGGACATAATTACGGATAGCACCGGATACAAAACGGTGTATAAAAGAGCGTCTTGAATTGCCTTGGAGTCAGTTCAGTGGTACACACTAGCCCGACCGTCTCGCGTCTTACACTCTCCAAGTGTAGTCAGGATTAACCAAGCTCCCAGGACGAGCGTTCCGCTCACACACGTTAAGTTACCTTTTTCCTTTACCTTCATTTACGCGTATATCAACTTCAAGGCGAGCAGCCATTTTGTATTGTGTATAATTTCGAAGTACGAATAAACCTTTTTGTTACGCATTCAACTCGGCGTATTTTGTCATGTTATTATATACCATCAAAACGGGATATAACATAAACGAAAAACAGTAACCTCACCCATAAATATGGCATGAAGAGGCCCCACCAGAAACTACTGCATGGTCCAGAATCCATTCACCAAATGGCAATACAGCAGCCCTAGTACTTTGCACCTGCTGATAGGATAGCCCTCTGGAGGTTAATCTAAGGTTCCAGTCCCTGGTTATCAGGCGAATAATGTCAGCTCAGGTAAAACAGTTACCTCCAGCACCCTTATGAGTGACATAGTCATAAGGATAGAAATAGAAAGAGAAAATAAGGGCATCTCAAGTGACAGCTTCTCTTTTAAAAAAGAAAAACTAAATATTGTACTTAATATAGGTATGACCATAATAAAGGCGGAAATTTCGACTCACATAAACAAAATAATAACTGTAAGCTTGTTGGGTTTTCTCGAGGCCAGAACTTTCTAGACGGGACTCAGCTAATGGACCACTGTGTGTGTGTATACTTTCCGTTCTGTTGTAGCACAAGGTAATATTTAACGATGAAAAAAGTTAATGTAATTAAGAAAGTGAAAAAATTAATGTAATTAAGTGAAAAAATTAATGTAATTAAGTGAAAAAATTAATGTAATTAAGTGAAAAAATTAATGTAATTAAGTGAAAAAATTAATTTAATAAAGAAAGTGAAAATATTAATGTAATTAAGTGAAAAAATTAATGTAATTAAGTGAAAAAATTAATGTTATAAAGTGAAAAAATTAATGTTATAAAGTGAAAAAATTAATGTTATAAAGTGAAAAAATTAATGTAATTAACAAAGTGAAAAAATTAATGTAATTAAGTGAAAAATTAATGTAATTAAGAAAGTGAAAAAATTAATGTAATTAAGTGAAAAAATTAATGTAATTAAGTGAAAAAATTAATCTAATTAAGTGAAAAAATTAATCTAATTAAGAAAGTGAAAAAATTAATGTTATAAAGTGAAAAAATTAATGTTATAAAGTGAAAAAATTAATGTAATTAACAAAGTGAAAAAATTAATGTAATTAAGTGAAAAAATTAATGTAATTAAGAAAGTGAAAAAATTAATGTAATTAAGTGAAAAAATTAATGTAATTAAGTGAAAAAATTAATCTAATTAAGTGAAAAAATTAATCTAAGAAAGTGAAAAAATTAATGTTATAAAGTAAAAAAAAATAATGTAATAAAGAAAGTGAAAAAATTAATGTAATTAAGAAAGTGAAAAAATTAATGTAATTAACAAAGTGAAAAATTAATGTAATTAACAAAGTGAAAAATTAATGTAATTAACAAAGTGAAAAAATTAATGTAATTAACAAAGTGAAAAAATTAATGTAATTAACAAAGTGAAAAAATTAATGTAATTAACAAAGTGAAAAAATTAATGTAATTAACAAAGTGAAAAAATTAATGTAATTAACAAAGTGAAAAAATTAATGTAATTAACAAATTAAAAAAATTAATGTAATTAACAAAGTGAAAAAATTAATGTAATTAACAAAGTGAAAAAATTAATGTAAGAAAGTGAAAAAATTAATGTAATTAAGTGAAAAAATTAATGTAATTAAGTGAAAAAATTAATGTAATTAAGAAAGTGAAAAAATTAATGTAATTAACAAAGTGAAAAAATTAATGTAATTAAGTGAAAAAATTAATGTAATTAAGTGAAAAAATTAATGTAATTAAGTGAAAAAATTAATGTAATTAAGAAAGTGACAAAATTAATGTAATTAAGAATGTGAAAATATTAATGTAATTAAGAAAGTGAAAAAATTAATGTAATTAAGAATGTGAAAATATTAATGTAATTAAGAATGTGAAAATATTAATGTAATTAAGAAAGTGAAAAAATTAATGTAATTAAGAAAGTGAAAAAATTAATGTAATTAAGAAAGTGAAAAAATTAATGTAATTAAGAAAGTGAAAAAATTAATGTAATTAAGAAAGTGAAAAAATTAATGTAATTAAGAATGTGAAAAAATTAATGTAATTAAGAAAGTGAAAAAATTAATGTAATAAAGAAAGTGAAAATATTAATGTAATTAAGTGAAAAAATTAATGTAATTAAGTGAAAAAATTAATGTAATTAAGTGAAAAAATTAATGTAATTAAGAAAGTGAAAAAATTAATGTAATTAAGAAAGTGAAAAAATTAATGTAATTAAGAAAGTGAAAAAATTAATGTAATTAAGAATGTGAAAAAATTAATGTAATTAAGAATGTGAAAAAATTAATGTAATTAAGAAAGTGAAAAAATTAATGTAATAAAGAAAGTGAAAAAATTAATGTAATTAAGTGAAAAAATTAATGTAATTAAGTGAAAAAATTAATGTAATTAAGAAAGTGAAAAAAAAGATTATCCGTTTCAATATCAGGAAGCAGAAAAATATCCAGAGGGGTTGATGGAGGGGCCTTTCAGCCTTGAAGCCGAAAAATGTTTTGGGGGCCATGTTTTGACCCTTTTGGCTTTTTTTTTTTACGGTTTTTTCCTAAATGGGAAACAAGATGGTCGCCAGCAAATGCGATATTTGTTCTTAGAATACTCAAAAACTTATGTAAGTCAACAATTCAAAGGTGAATGCTGAGGGGTCGGTAAACTAAAAAAATACTTTTTTTTGTTGTTTTTTTGATATGGTAGTGCTCAATCGATAATACGCTGAAAAAAATTGAAGACGAAAAGAAAAACAACATAAGAGTAGTGTGCGTATTTTCGTCGAGTCGTCCCAATACGAGGAATCGACTCACTAGAATGTTCTATTAGAAACTGATCACCCTTTACAGATATTTAAATATTTATCATTATTTTATTTATTTTGCGTCAATCTGATAGGTCAGTATCCAATCGATAACAATACACTAAAAAAAATGAAAAAAAGACTAAAGAAAAAAACTTACAAGGGATGTGTGCATTGTACAAGTCCAGCTTTGTTGTATATTTATTTGGTAAATTTTTACCTGGTTTCAACTTTAACATTTTCCTTTAAAATGACGACTTTAACAAATATTTTCAAATATGCTGAAAACGAATATTGCATTTAAATTTTCCGCAAACCAGTAGTTTTCCAGATATTAAGCAATGTCATTTCTTATGATACTGCTGATGGCTATCTTGGTACGCGCAAGCGCGTTCGTGTGTGGAAACGCAACCGCAAGAAACGACACGCACATAACAAATCGAGTTTCACAATTTTATTCGTTTTCAGCATACCTAAAAAAACCTGTAAAAGTTGTCGTTTTAAACGAAAAGTGTTAAGTTGTGAGAAATTCCATATACAGTAACCATCTTTCTTTCTGTTCAGCCGCCCACGCATTAGTGAACGGCCGTCATTGATTTTAATTTGAATGTGTCAGATGATTTGCTTGGCATGCTTTTTGTATCATGTTTCCTTTTTCAGTCAACACAGAACTCGTCATGGGGATAGACTCAAATCCAGCAGCTCCCACTGGAGGGAGCTAAGACAATTCCTTCATGAACACCAAACAGTTGGTGAATGAGGGACCACATCTCTACAAGCAGAGACAACTTATCCTGCTGAAGCTATCCAAATTAAGGATGACATTCAAGAACTGTTCTTCATGTATATTTACCAAATATTGGATCTTATCTCAATTCATCTTGAGTCCCAAGTGGCTCACATTATGCCTAATTATAGGCGCCAACATTCCCACCGAGTTTACCATGAACATCATGGTTCCTTTTCGAAGGAACAATGAACTAACATTCCGACAATAGGAATTCATACTAAAGGCTCCCAGCACGTGGAGGCAAATCGGGCCAACATTTTGCAAAAGGACTATACCAGAACCAAATAAACTTTCATTGCTGTTACTTGTGAATAAATTTTGAGTTTGAAAAATATGGCTTTTGTATTTGTGGATTCTTTTGCTTCCGCCGGGAGGAAATTGGGATGTGAGAAATAATTTCTTACAAGTTTACCCTTTTTTTAAGACTTGCCTTGAAAAAGTCTTACCATTAAAAATTGAATGCACACGCACGAAAACAAATATGGCGACTAGTGAAAACAATAGATTGGAAAATATCATTGCCCTTAAATAAATTCCATGATTTTTACTGGTCGCCACGTTTGTTTCTGCACATGCGTACATTTATATTTTGCGTAAATAAATGCAGTTTTTCATATATATATTTTTATACTTATTCGCTAGGTAAATGTCTGAACATTCTTGTAAAAATAAACTTTATTCAATTTTATTCTTTAGAAAAAATAATTCATGAGTACGTCAAACACAAATTTATCAAACAAAGTTTAAGAAAAAAAAGGAAGTCAACTTCATACCCCATGTATAATTTGAATTTTTTTAAAATTATAAACGCTGTTTTTCCTATATATTTTTATGCTTATTTGCTAGGTAAATGTCTAAACATTCTTGTAAAAATAAACTTTATTCGATTTTATTCTTTAGAAAAAATAATTCATGAGTACGTCAGAGATTTATCAAAAACATTAGTTTTGTTTTAAAATCGAAATCATTGACTTCAACTCCGTTGTTGGATATTAAAAATAGTAAACACCATTTTCAATATATAATTTCATGTTTATTCGCGAGATAAAAGTGTAAAAATAAGTTGTTTTTTTTTCTTGAGAGGGGTTTCCTGGCTAGTTAAAAGGTCTCTAGATGCGTCGTGTGACCCGTGTTACTTGGATCCGGAGGGAAGACTATGTGTTTTGGATGCTACCATAAAGGGTAGGGCATTACGTCTTATTGGGGTTTATGCGCCCAATAGCCATTCTGAGCTGGCTGGTTTTTTTCGGCGGATCGAGCAGTTCATAGATGTTTCCAGAACGGTTATCTTAGCGGGAGACTGGAACGCCGTCCTGGATCCCGAGTTAGATCGATTTGGGTTAACATCTAGGGGAACTAACAGAGATCGGGATGCTGTTTTATTTCGTGAATTTGTGGATAAGTTTGATCTTATCGACAAATTCCGAAATGAAAAGCCCCGTGACTTAGTGTGGACTTGGACAGGTAGAGGCGGCTCCGATTCGATACAGCTCTCGAGCTATATCGACCGGTTCTTAGTTAGGCGAGTCGACGTAGGAGTATTGAATTGTCCAAGTTTCCACAACATAGTTTACTCGGATCACAGACTTGTTCGTGTACGGGTAAACTTAGATAGAGACCTAAGCCTAGATTAGCCGGTTACTGGAAGCTCAACACGTCGTTGTTCGATGTGAAGGGCTTCCGTGACGAGCTATTACTAACCCTACAGCGGGAATTGACGGGGGCAATTATTGGGAATAAGTGGTGGGTAAAAGTTAAGGAAGCCATTAGGTCCTTTGCTGCTGATTTTAGCAAAAGACTCAAACTAGATTCTAGGGCAGCTAAAGTGACACTAGAGTCTAGACTAGATCGGGCGGTGGAGGAGGGGGATAGTGCTAGCGTTAATATAATTAGGGCTCGGCTTGCCTCCCTTGCTGAAAAGGAGCACCAAGCCTTAGTGATTAGGGCTAGGTTAAAAAGAATGCCCCAGGAAGCAACAAACATGGCCGCTGAACTGCGTGCAGAGGAGCTTAGGCAAGCGGCTGATAGGCACATCGCTCGTGTCACATTGCCGGACGGGCGTACCGTGACCACAAACCAGGGTGTGCTGGAGGTGTTTAGATCCCATTTCCAGGAGCTTTTTTCCATGGAACCCGGTCTGTCATTAGAACAGTTTGACACCTATTTGGCTGACTTTTCTCGTCTTTCGACGACCGAAGCGGCTAAGTGCGAAGGTGGCATAACGGAGGATGAAGTCATTGAAGCCTTAAAGCGGGTCGGCCTTAATAAGTCACCGGGGATCGATGGTCTTCCCTACGAAGTGTATTTGAGGTTGTCGCACATCTTTGTCCCCTTACTGACGGTTTTGTTTAACTCATGGTTTAGGAACGGCTCAATCCCCAAGTACTTTACCATGGGTGTGATAAAGCTTGTTCGTAAAAGCAAAGATGGAGGGGATGGGTTAGGTAATTTCAGGCCCTTAACGATGCTTAACGCTGAGTTAAAGATTTTGGCCAAGATTCTCGCAAATCGTCTGCAGCTTGTCCTGGCTCGTCTTATTAGCCCCGAGCAAACGTGTGCCGTGAAGGGCAGGACAATCCAGGATAACTTGCACTCGATACGCCTGATGATAGAAAAAGTCGACACTGAGGCCACGCTGATCAATTTAGATCAGTCCAAAGCCTTCGATAGGGTTGACCATCGGTACTTGGGGACTGTTTTATCGGCGGCCGGTTTTGGCCCGCAATTTCGCTCTTGGGTTCATCTTCTCTATGCTAACCCCGCGGTGATGGTAGAAGTAAATGGGAAGAGGTCGAGACCCTTCAGTTTGTCACGTTCCATTCGTCAAGGGTGCCCGTTATCACCCATGCTATATGTGCTTGCGATCGAGCCATTTTTGCGCAGGCTAAGGGTGAATCCGGTCCTACACGGAATCACTTTGCCAGGTGTGGATGCCCAGGCGAAGTACTCCGCCTATGCCTACGACGTAACTGTGCTTGTAACGAGCAGTGCTGAGATTAGTTTCGTCGGTGTAGAAATCAGATTGTATGAAACGGTAACAGGGGCCAAAATTAACTGCGACAAGTCTTCGGGTTTGCGCATTGGTGCCTGGAGGGGTATGCCCCTTCAGGGGCCCTTTAGTTGGAGCGATGGGCCTTGCAAGATACTCGGCGTCTGGTTTGGTCCTGACCTCCAGCTGGAGAAAAATTGGTCGGAGGTTCTGAAAGCGGTACGGCCTGCAGCTTCACGGTGGATCAGTAGAAACCTTTCATTAAAGGGGCGAGCGGAGGTGTGTAATACCCACATCTATCCAATCGCTATTTATCGTTTATCAGTGCTTCCAATCCCGTCAGATACACTGCTATATTTGCAGAGGGCTCTTTTCAACTTCTTATGGCTTGGAAGGGCCCCTAAGGTCTGTCGCGATGTCTGCTACCTACATCCTTCTGAAGGCGGTTTAGGTATGCCAAACGTGGAGATTCGGCTATACACGCTACGGCTCTACTACTTAGATCGAATGTGCACACAAGATAGGGAAAACGGTGGCCTCTGGATGGAGGACACTAAGAAAGCCTTCCCGGCTTTGAGAGGGGTGCACTACTCCGAGGGGGAGGCACACAGGTTGCCCCGAGGTGAATATCCCTTCTATCGCGAGTGCCGGCGCGCACTGAAGTCCCTCTTAAGAGTGAAGGAAAGCCTCTCTAACACTCTGCTGTTGTCCCGAAAGGCATTATATCGGGTTTTAGTGAGGGGATCTGTAACGGATGTCATCGGTGGGAGGCTCCATTTGACGAAGGAGCAGCTCCGCTCAATCTGGCCTTGGGCGCCTGGGTCAGGATGCCTCACTAACGACGAGGCTTCCTTGACCTGGCTGGTAATTCGGGATGCTCTCTGGGTCGGTAAGAGACTCCACTCAGCTGGCTTGGTGGACTCGCCTATTTGTAAACGGTGCGGCGATGAGGACGAGACTTTATGTCACGCCTTCGTTTATTGTCGCATCGTGACGCCGCTGATTGAGTTTGTTACAGGTCTCATGGTCCGCATACTAAACGCATCCTCATTAACTTTGGTTCCTATTAATGTCTGTAGCAATTGGGCTCCGACAACGGATAGGCTCAGAAAAGATTTGTGTTTGACCTTGCTAGCTGTGATGAGAGGTGTTATCTGGAACACACGTATGAAAGTGGTCTATGGTTCTGAGGACTTTGCTCCCCTCGACCTTATACGACTCTTCCGTCATTATTTGAAGGATCGTATCAAGGCCGAGAGAGTTAGACTCTCTCCGTCAGACTTTGTTGAAAGGTGGGTGTCAGTTGCGCGTGTGTGTCGGGTGAGAGAAGCAAGTCTTGACTGGTTCTTGGATGTTCCTTAGGAAAAAGAATTTTGGGTGACAGGAACGAACGTCAGCCCTGACTCGTTTTTAGTCCAGAGTAGGTCACGATATAGGCAAGAGTAGGACCATTATTTAGGCTTCTTTGTTCATAACCTAGCTAGTGTGTGATAGCGATCATTAGGCCCCTTTTAAGTTTGTCCCTGTATTTTTTTTTTTTTTTTTTAACCCCACTCCCCTCCCCAATTAGGTGACAGGTCGCTTGATTCGCCAGAGATGCGGGTGCGGGTTCCCTTTCGAAGTTTTCGTAAGAGGTGTTTTAAATGAAGCGTTCGGACCCGCATCACCCTTTCGACTGGCGAATCGGTGTATCTGCCATAGTTTAACAACGGGGGGGTCTTTTGTTACTAACATTGTAAATATTTCATTTGTATTTTGTATATAAAATTTTTATCTTCCCAAACCCCCCTTTCTTAAGGGTTTTAATTAGGTTATCATGGTATGATGTTCTTATGGTGATTGATGAAGGATGTATACGCTGATGGATGTATAGTATGAATGTGGTATTATGGTGTAAGTAGAGTGAAAGTAGGAACTAGTTAGGTTAGATTAGTTAGCACTAGTCAGAGAAGACCGTCCTTTCCCCTCCCCCATCTTCGGCCTTGTGCCAAATTTTTCTGAATTTTTATTTGTAAATTTTCTGAAAATAAATACCTTATTTTTCACCCCCATCTTTACAATCGGTTCACACCGTGTCTGTAGTTGTTCCTTTTCTTTTTTTCTTCTTCTCTTATTTACAATTGGGACACCGTCTTGGTAGTTCCTTTGTTTTTTCTTTTCTCAATCAATTATTGTATTGATAAAGAATTATTACGGGACCACAAGGACTAATACCTGAGGTCGCAACCGACGGCATCTGTTGCAAGATGTAAGACGTTCTTTTTCTCTTTCTCTCTCAGCCAGTTGTCATTGATGTGTTAGGATAAATTTCTTAGCCTCAGACCTTAGTCCTTGATTATACCTTTTTTATGGCATCCTATTAAGAAGTCGCTATAGTGTAAAGTCGACTTTAAATTTCACGTAAACATTCCGATTGATTAAAACGTAAGTTTGTATTTTTTTAAGTGTTAATTTTTTCAATAATTATAAATTGTTTCCTTTCCACTTTGAATTCTGTATAGATATTAATAAATAATAGTGTTAACATTTTTTTTTCAATGAATAAATTGTCAGTATAATCAATGAATTTAAGATTATTTTAACTACAACAGAACACCAACCAATAAAAGCTGTTTTTTATAGGTTTTATAGGTTATAAACTAGACAAAATACTATTAAAACCCACCGAATATGTCACAATAACATATATTGAGCGAATTTCTAACAGTATTTTGTCTAGTTTATTATTTATAATACCTTTTTCCAAACTTACCGTGTTAAAGAGAGAGTCGGGCGCGATTTTGAATTTTCCAATACCTCGGTAAACACTGTATGCTTTTCGAACTGAATAAACATGTTACATTGAATAAAAACACGAAAAATATATCCAGTTTGGTAGAAAAGTAACTTATCTTGCCTTTGATAACATTTATTTGTTATATATTTGTTTTTTGACAACTTTTTCGAATCTATGTGTACAGTAATACAATCTCTAATACTAGCTTTTCTTCCTAAAAATCGAACATTTTGCTCGGTATCATAAATTGTTTTTCGATGTAAAAAAAAAAAAAAAAAAAATACTATTTGAAGTTAAGTGAAATTTTTTTTCAGAGAACTTCGTTCCATAACGAATCCATACAATTTAAACATTTTTTTCGATATTTTCATTTTTTAATGTCTTGACTAAACTGTACAAGTACCTGATAATTCAGTACTATTGGTTTCACTTCAAATTCAACATTTCAATTTTCGGGGTTTGTATTACTGTACACATAGATTCGAAAAAGTTGTCAAAAACAAATATATAACAAATAAATGTTATCAAAGGCAAGATAAATTACTTTTCTACCAAACTGGATATAATTTTCGTGTTTTTATTCAATTTAACATGTTTATTCAGCTCGAAAAACACGCAGTGTTTACAGATGTATTGGAAAATTCAAAATGGCGCCCAACTATCTCTTTAACACGGTAAGTTCAGGAAAAGGTGTTGTAAATAATAAACTAGACAAAATACTGTTAGAAATTCGCTCAATATATATTACCATGACATAAGTTGACATATATTCGCTGTTTTTAATAGTGTTTTGTCTAATTTATTATTTATAACACCTTTTCCCAAACTTACCATGTTAAAGAGAGAGTCAGACGCCATCTTGAATTTTCCAATACATCGGTAAACACTGCATATTTTTCGAACTGAATAAACATGTTACATTGAATAAAAAAAAAAAAATATCCAGTTTGGTAGAAAAGTAACTTATCTTGTCTTTGATAACATTTATTTGTTATATATTTGTTTTTTGACAACTTTTTCGAATCTATGTGCACAGTAATACAAACCCTTATTATTAATTTAAAACTGCACCAGTTTTAAAATAACCCTCGTATCGCCTAAACGTGGCAGTTGTACTTTATTCTGCAATATTACTGATTACGTGACTTTAGTGGAACGGCCTTCTTTTTACGTAGGTTATACTCGGATAGATTAATATACATATTTACCTTTTGGGTACTGGTCGCGGTAAGAGTTCCCTGCCGAACACCCTCCCAAAACAATGATGTCTCCCGTTTCTCGCGCAGCCGCAAAGGACATGTTTTAGTTGCCATAGTAACAACACTTTATCGACATTGTTTTACTGTTTAAAGACATTACTACACATTTATTAATAATATCTCACTTTTATCGACTTTTTAAATGACAACGTTAATGTTTATGAATATTGAAATAAAACATTACTACACATTTATTAATATCTTTTTTTTTCTTTACTGTTTATGTGTCAATTTTATCGACTTTTTTTTTTTTTACTGTTTATGTGTCAATTTTATCGACTTTTTCTTTTCTTATATTGAATATTGAAATAGAAGACATTACTACACATTTATTAATAATATCTTTTTTTTTTTTTTACTGTTTTACTGTTTGTGTCACTTTTATCGACTTTTTCTTTTATGAAACTTATCGGCGGTTCTTGAAATTTACTTACCACAAAACTTGTCGGCGGTTCTTGAAATTTACTTACCACAAAATGATGATAGAATAATAAATTTACTTACGTTTAATCAATGTTATTTTCTTTTTTAAATAGCATTTTTTTTTTTAAATGACGACGTTTTTACTGTTTATGAATATTAAAAGAAAAATAATTACTAAACATTTATTAATAAGAAAATGGGTGCTACTGCTAGTGCACTTATGATCCGCGCTATATTTTAAATCGTATTTCTAAGCTTAAAGTTTAATGTTTTTTTATTCAATTGTAAGGTTAAAGTAGAGAATAGGTACAAAACACCCTCCTCGTGTTAAGAATGGCTTTTTAAATAATAACGATGTCGATAAAAGTGTTGTTACTATGGCAAAACGTAAGTAAATTTATTATTCTATCATCATTTTGTGGTAAGTAAATTTCAAGAACCGCCGACAAGTTTTTGTGGTAAGTAAATTTCAAGAACCGCCGATAAGTTTCATAAAAGAAAAAGTCGATAAAAGTGACACAAACAGTAAAACAGTAAAAAAAAAAAAAAAGATATTATTAATAAATGTGTAGTAATGTCTTCTATTTCAATATTCAATATAAGAAAAGAAAAAGTCGATAAAATTGACACATAAACAGTAAAAAAAAAAAAAGTCGATAAAATTGACACATAAACAGTAAAGAAAAAAAAAGATATTAATAAATGTGTAGTAATGTTTTATTTCAATATTCATAAACATTAACGTTGTCATTTAAAAAGTCGATAAAAGTGATTAAAAGTGAGATATTATTAATAAATGTGTAGTAATGTCTTTAAACAGTAAAACAATGTCGATAAAAAGTGTTGTTACTATGGCAACTAAAACATGTCCTTTGCGGCTGCGCGAGAAACGGGAGACATCATTGTTTTTGGAGGGTGTTCGGCAGGGAACTCTTACCGCGACCAGTACCACCTTTTGTTTTATTTTATTTTTTTTTTTCCACTTTTTTTGTGATAAGTAGTAAGATTGTACATCTAAAATTTAAAACAATAGGTTTAAGACTCCTAAAAATCATACTAGAATTGATCGTTGCAAGTTACACTCTACTGGAGGTTGAAGGTTCAATCCTCAGCAGCAGGGGAGACTAAAAACACAATTCTGGCGGAATGAGAGCATGCTATCCCTCTGTGCATTAAATAAATGGTTAGGTAAATTTACCCGTATCACCTTAACAATCGCCTTTAAAATGACGACTTTTATAGATTTTTGGGCATGCTGAAAAAAAATGGTACTAGTGCAGAGAATGATCCAGACGTAAATACTAACATTTAAAAAGCCATTTTTAACATGGGGAGGGGAGGGTGTTTTGTACCTATTCTATACTTCAACCTTACAATTGAATATTTAAAAAAAACCTTAAAACTTTAATTAAACTTGGAAATATGATTTTAAAAAATAGCGCGGATCAGTGGCACTCTCTGCACTAGCACCGAAAAAATTTACCTTACATTCAATTTCAGAGTACGTTTTGTTTATTAAATTGTTAGGTGAATAATGGGTTTATAAACAATAACGTTATTATTTCAGCACGGTCCGTAAATTACAGAAATATAAATATGTAAACAAATAAATAAAACTTGTTTATCATGTATCAATTTGGATTGCGTTATTTTTCGGTATTATTATACAAACACCGTGACAGCGTTAGGGTTAGGGTTAGGGGTAGGGTTAATTCGCTGTCACGGTGTTTGTATAGTTTTACCTATTTTTCTTGGACGGGGAAACCCCTAAACGAATTCGCGAATTTATTTTGTTAATTAATACTAACTATATTTTCCTACTAACAAGATGGCAGTTACATGGTGTTCGACCTTTTTCTTTAATGTGCAGTTTTTATACTTCAAAAAAGTCGACTAAAGTTTACGAAGCGAGCATAAACACACGTGATTAACTAATAACTAAACAAAACGCATAATAAATAAATAAATAAATAAATAATTATTTGTAACTGAAAAAAAAGATAAAAATAAAATTCGACATCCAATACCAGATTGCGACAATCCTGCAAACATTGCATATAAGTTTATTGTTGTTGTTGTTTTTTAAACTAAAGCAAGTGCTCGTTTGTAGGGGGGGGTAAAGATGGTGTCAACAAGAATTCTCTACGCCCGTTTTGAGAGAAAGTACTTTGCTACTTTTAACATAAAACATGGCATATTAGACGACAAAGAGTATAACCCAATAACCATATAAATACAACAAGGATAATTTAAAATAAACATCTTACCTTCGCGTGAACATTGAAACCAGAAATAAATCCTAGGTGTCTCACACGATAGAGACGCAAAACGAATTCGTAAAAATTACCGGAAAAAAAAAAAGAAAAAAAAACACAAGGGCAGATAACTCATAATGACTGATTTTAATAATTGTGAATAATTTATTTCAAACGGCAAAGCTTAGTTCTGTTTCCTATTTACTTGCTTCTCTGAGTGTAAAGTTAGACACAAGGTCAGTTTGGACGTTTCTTCGAAATAAGAACGAAAATTGAAAGTCGCAAATTTAAATTTTCATTAAAAATTAATTAGTTTTCATCAAGTGGCAATGTGCCTTGTTTGGGGTGAAAATGTAATAAAAATAAAAAATAATTTTTTTATGTCAATTTCAACTAAAAGCAATGTGATATTTCATATTACAATTATGTACTGTCACAATTCATTGATTCGCAATTATTGTTAACAAGACAGATTGCAGTTACCTCTCCTGATATCATGTTTATTATGTGAGTATAACTTGCAATTTTTTCGACGACTATTTTCATTAATAATTGTCTATTTTATCATTTTTTTGTAATTAATGAATATTTTACTAATTTCGACGTGACAATTAAGTAGATACCATTGGTTTTAATTGAAAATCAATATTTCGATGTTCGTTCTTATTCCAAAGAAGCATTTCAGTTTTTAATGTGTGAAAAATCCAGTTCCCCCAAAAAAAGGCACTCTGGATTAGAACAAAAATTAAAATTCAGTTTAGAAGGACTTCTCCTTCAATGACTGAGGACAGAATAAACTAAGTGTGGCACTAAAACAGATACTACACTCTGTTATTTGCTTTCTTCTCTTTCTGTTCGCTTTTACCACTTGAAAGTGGTTTTGGAAAGAAAATAAAGTCCGAAAAGCAATCTAAAACAATTTGTTTTCTTTTATATTTAACATTTGCAATCTATTTTTTTTCTTTTATATTTCACATTTGCAATCTATTTGCGTAAAAATAATTATAAGCATTTTGTTTCATGTTTAGAATTATACTTAATTTAAACAACAAAAGTGCAACAAAATTTTTATGATGTGAGCACTCATCATGGAATGAAGACGTTGGCGCAGTTTCACATTACTGCTCCTTTGTTTACATTACAATGACAAACGCAAATACGCCGTCGACAGAAACTGGCACTCCTCAAAATATGCTAAAAGTAGCAACAACTTCTTTCAGCAACAAAGGAAAAACACATAAAACTTCATTTTTTTCAATTAAATAAAAACAACCGACTTTAATTTCGAACCAAGAAACATATATGCAGTCAAGGAACATCCAAGACATTTTTGTCTGTAAGAAATTCGGCCTGAAATTAATTATAGTCTTTTTTTTAATTAATAACACAATTCTTGTAACATGAATGCCTTTTTATAAAATGAGCGACTTCAAAGGATACTATGTTGGTCCCTATTCTGAAGGATGTGTTCATTCCCAGGCAGGTGAATGAGGGTGTGATCACATTTGCTTAGATGACTAACTCTTCTAAACACAGAGTTGAAGAGTTTGGCGAGAGTTCTTGTGAATTGCTTGCATGTGTTCATCATTGACTTGGTCAAACCAGACCAGAGCAATGGTGTGAAGGGGAAGATCGATTTAAGACAATCCCCGTCTGATTTAAACGCTCATAGAGGGAATAGAAGATGACACTAAAACCGCGCTGATCAATTTAGATCTGTCCGAAGCTTTCGATAGGGTCGACCATCGTTTCTTGGGATTGGTCCTAGAGGCCGCCGGTTTTAATCCAGACTTACACAAGTGGGTCTTTATTCTGTACCACAAACTAATGGTAGTGGTGCAGGTAAATGGTAGACTCTTGGAGTCATTCGCCCTCTCTCAGTCAGTGCGTCAGGGCTACCCGCAGTTGCCTCTGCTGTACATCCTAGTGTTGGAACCCTTTCTTCACAAGTTAAAGGACAAGGGGGTGAAACTAATCCTACGCAGAATAGCTCTCCCTGGCGGCATACACACCAAGGTTCCCACGTCGCTGCTGATGTCACCATCTGCATGTCGAGCCATACAAACATCGAAGTGGTGACTAATGGGAATGCCGACGGGGCTGCAATGTGTTTTTGCAGATCAGAGTGCCTTTTCACTTTCAAACCCTGTTGTCTAAGTTTTTGCAAAGGGAGAGAACTAAATACCCATGCTTGCCTAGGAGCTAGGAAACTCCCATCCTGACTTAATGCGCTTTGGTTCCTAGAAAATGCTGGCAACCTAATCATGTTTGGATGATAAAAAGAATGTTATTGAAGCAAATTAGGTATTTTAGAGGGATAAAATATTTTTGTTTAAAATATTTATAATAACTTTGGAATTTTTAACATAAACAACAATTTAACAGGAATGAATAGTAGTCAGGAATTATTATCAAAACATTAAAAATGAATCACGTGACATATTATGATTATGGAACTTGATTCTTTGTGCTACGTTTGCAGATAATGATGTAGTTACAAAGAAATAGTTTTGATATATATACATTAGGCAATCAAGTTGAACAAATGAGGGTCAGTCAGCTAGTGACTGGGAAAATAGTGACCAGTCGTAATGGCCTCTGTATACCTGGGAAGCTATCAGGCACAGAAAATAGCAAGAATTTAGAAACAAGGAAAGCATATGCAACTTCCAAGTCAAAAACATCTGGAAATAAAAGTTGCATGAAAATATGATTTGACGGCCATTCCTTGGGATGAGTCTTCATTGCAGCTTTTGCAGATCTGTCAATTAAGACCGAAAGATGGACGAAGGTATATTCCCTGTTTGGCCGGATGTAAACCCTACAGAAACTGTTAGTTGTCATTTTGTAAAGAACTATCTATACATTATTGTCCATTTGAACTGTTTGTTATATGTGTTAATATCACACACACACACACACACGCATACACATAGACACACACACACACACACACACACGCAGCAGTGAACATTATATCAACACATACAAATATATATGAACACTAGACAATCACACATATATATGAACTGCATTATATATACAGAAGCTAGGTGATCACAAACATGTTACATATACATCATAAAATACATTAACTATATACATTTTCATATATACATGTTACATATACATCATAAAATACATTAACTATATACATTTTCATATATACATGTTACATATACATCATAAAATACATTAACTATATACATTTTCATATATACATTTTCATATATACATTTGTTATATCTATCTATATATCTGTCTAAACACTTGAAATTTTAGATATAGGTTCCTTGGACATGGATCTAACTTAATAACTTGCTTTGAGCCCAAAACAATAAACAGGTCATTTTGATTATCTATTAAGAAAACAGATTCATCACCACCACCACCACCACCACCACTTAGATTCAACAATGTGAAATCTCCTGAACTCATGTTAAAAGGACCACTCAGGAGACTGCTCCGCAACAAGCAAGACAACCCAATGTTGTCTGGTCCACAGTACTTGTCACATGTTTGCATGTCTGCCTAAAACTTTCGACAGAGGCGACGGATTTTACCAAGATCAGTATTGTTTTGAAGTTCGACATTTCAGACGACAAATATCGAAAAATTGGCTGAAAACATTAATATCTTCACCTTCAATTGGGCACTTTTCTACAGGGGGGGTCGCTTTTTTCGCCAATATTTTCGAAAGTCATTCTCTCCTTTCAATTGTCTAGCCTTAATTTAAACCTACATCACTTCCGGTTTGGCGGTGGTCGTAACAGCAAAGACGTCAGGTTTTTTTTTCTGTTCTTTTCCTCCTTTGCGGTATGGGTTCAAGCCTGCCTTCCTACTACCACATTTTTTTTTGGGGCTCAACATACACATCCAAACACCCGGTCAACGCCGGGCTGAAATGCTAGTATACGCTATATTACAGATTATATCCATAAGCATTTGGCAAAAGTGCAGTTGTAAATTATACATATATTAACCTACAACTGGCTTGCAGGAACAACAGTACCCAAACAGCCCTTTTCATGACTACCAAACTAATAACGCAATTCAAAATGTCCTTTTTAGGATGACTCACAAACTACTAGAATCCAATGCACACTTCCTACGGTCTCGCTGGTATAAAATTTTATTTTTTTTAGCTAAAAATAAAACTACTTGATCAATTTACATGATTTTTGAAATATGACATCTTTGTTCTATGAGATCATAATATTAGTCTGTATTTTATTAAGTGTAATTCTAAATAATCACTGCATTTTAAGTTACCGTAAATATCAGTTCCTAGCACAGTAGTCATCTTGTTTGCGTTAGTTACCCTACTTACTGTGACTAAATAAGATGGTTACTTTCCTCCAAATCGATATTTATGCTTATATCTTCTATTGGATGTTTAAAAAAATAACAAATGACTTAGTAAGCCAAAATAAATTGATTTTGATTAATTTCCTTTAAAATAATTTATGTCGTCAAAAGTAACTTTTTTTATTTTTTATTTAACAAACTCAGTTTTAGTATTTAGGACTAATTAGTTAGGTTTATTCTTATTTAGTTAGGGGTTTTTTGTTTTTGTTTTTTTTTGCTGCAACACTTTTTATGTCAGCCAGCAAACATAATCAAGAATTTGTCTTGTGTGACTCAAATTAATCAATCAAGAGCATTTGAAATTAAAGAAAAAACTGGTTGCTTTAAATAATTTTTTATTATTTAAATATTTAACGATTTTTTTACAATTTAAATATCTGCCGATTTTACAATATTTTTGTATCTGATTTGATATTATATTTTATTTTTTTCTGCCTTCGATCAATGAAGGAAAAATCTTTCTAAATTAAGGCAATTTTTATTTTTGTCCCAACCTAGAGTATCCCTTTTGGAGGAAATGAATTTCCCCACATTAAAAACTGACCTTGCCTTCTCTCGTGGGAGGCAAATATTTTTCTTGTACATATGAAAAACTGTTTTGGTATTTTCAACAACAAAAAAAAAAGCTGTAATAAATAAAGTCATATATTTTAATGAAGTAAACTTACTAGAGGCCATTTTGAAGTGTCTGTGTGTATAGCCAAAAACTACACCGACTATTAATATGATTTGTAGGGACTGCCAAAAGTCACTACAGAATTACCCCACCCTATATATAATACGATGTAACTTTATTATAAATTAATATTATCAGTATAACTTTTGTACCATTTAAAAGAATGATGTTAAATGGGCTGGTAAACAACAAAACAAAATAAACCAAATACAATACGCAAAAGTCCAGCTAGAATTCGTCACTGACAGCTTTCTCTCTCAACTTCCAGCACGTCTCTCCCCACTGCCTCTGCCAACAGACATTTTACCAGAAAACTGACCCCATTCCATTTGCATATATGTGCAGTGGAAGATGAGATCTCGTGAGATTCTATGAGACTACATGTTATAAATCCATGGCTGCCATCTTTAATTTCTCTTTCTCTCAGATCCCATCCGAAGGTAAGTTGTATGACCGCACGACACACACAAACGGGGGCGCTTTCCTCTTTGATTATTACATTCAACTCTACACTCCCCCCTGGTCTCTAGACCACACATTTGGCATGGTGGATGTGGTCGTTTGTTGCGGGCACTCCTACGAAGAGGGATTGGTTGGACTTCTTCATCTTCATCGGAGCTCTCAGAAGGGGTGCTGGAACTATTGGCGTCAGTGTTGGGGTTCACAGTTGTACCATCGCGGGAAATAGGACGGATCCACAGATCATCATTGGACGATTCACCAACACTGCTACTCACCAACTGGTTCGTATTCAGGGCAGGCCGGATATCCTTCACATGGCGTGGAGTACCATTGACTAGCACGGCTTGCTCACTGATGATGCCAGTGATTCGCCCTCTTTGAAAGCTGCTATTGCATCGATTATTGGGAGGCTTCAACTAAACAGTGTCCCCTAACTTATACAGTCCTCGGGTTTCCTGCCGATCAGGCAGACGGGCATCAATATCCTTGATGCGCACTCGATAGCAATGGATCGCATTGGTGGGTGCACTTGCAGCAGTCATGCCATCCTTTAGAGTTGCATTATATCTATAGACCGCCTCTGTGATCGTGCATTGTTTTCTTGCTGCAATCCTCTTCACGCTTCGATGGCACCGCTCTGCTATGCCGTTGCCACTTGATACATATGCACATCTGTGTCTGAGCTGGATTCCCCACTCGTCTATGAAACGTCTGAACTCCCCATTGCAGAAGGCCGTGTTATTGTCTGTGAGGATCTCTTTAGGCGGCCCCCTTTCATAAAATATGGACTCTAATTCATGGATTACACTGGAGGAATTGTGTCTTATTAACGGGTGCCAGATTGCAAACCTTGTCGGTCCACAATCGATCAGGTTGAGGAAGTGTTGACTGCCATAGTGGGTAATGTCCATACCCAGTCGGCTCCAAGTCGCGCTTACTCCCAACTGACCTTTCCACCATCTGGCCGGGGCAGGGTCGATTGACCGACATGTTTGGCATTCCCTGACTACCGCTTTTACTTCACTTTTTGACACCGGCCGATTGGATAACTGCACAAAATAACTAGTCTTGCCTGTCAGTGTGTCTGATATCCAGTGGTACACGCATAGTGAATCTGTGTGTATGCGTAATTTCCTGACTTTCCACTGGAGTGCCAGGTTGATACCTTTTATCACTGCATCGAGCTCTGCCAGTTTAATATGAGCAGCGTCACTCGCCGGTCGCAACCAGCAAGCATCCTCAATCGCAGCACCATTCTTCTCCAACAGCACACCAATTGCCAGAGAGCTTGCATCCACCCACACATTCAGTTTGTCTCCCTGCACGCACCAGTCTCCTTTGGCGGGGTCATCCTGCTTTACCTTTGTGATGGTCTCCTTCACGATGTAAACCAACAGATCATCGGCTGTTTCATCATCCCAGCCTTTGGTGACTGTGCTTGCCCTCCTTTTTATGATGCCTGTTGCCATACAAGTCTATCCACACACTGGTAGGTGCCGCACAAGTTTTCCACACAAGGAGAATACTGCTCGCCTCGTGAAGACATCGGGCACTTCAGGAACTGCAGTTCCGCGTTTCCATTTCAAAGTCCTTCGCTCCTGTCAAACATTCAGGCCCAAGACACGAACGCCATTCACCAAACGTTCTGGATGCTTGCACGTCAAACCAAACTCAGCCAGTTTGGCCCTCACACGTGACGATGACACAATGTCTTCATTCACATATATGTCATCAAGGTACGCCAATGTCCCATCTTTTATTGTCTCTTTCTGTGACAACACAGTGTTAATAATGGTCTTCATTATTTGGGGTGCCACGTTCAGCCCAAAGCTTAGTCTGGTAAGGCAGTACCTCCTGCCAGCAAACACCACCATCTGAAATGGCCACATTGTTTCACTGATTCGGACCTGCAGGTATGCTTTTCTTAGATCCAGCAGGGACACCTTGGAACCCTGCTGGCGCCACTCTCGTAACTTGCTGGCACAAACGTCAGCATCTGCCATGAATACATCAACATGTGCGTTCAGTTCGCGATAGTCCATCACTGGCCTCACCTTTGCTTTGTTGTGCTGAGCGACCGCCATCAGCGGAATCAGGCCTTTGGGAGGTCTGAGTTTCTCTTAGGGGTAGGGAATCAACCAGCCATCCTTGATCCAATCACGAAGTTCCTCTTCATATGCAGGCCTCATTTGGTTGGGCACATGTTACTCCGTTACCTCATTTCGCAGTTTGGCTGGTTCCTGGTTTTCCGACCACTTCCACGCGGCTGTCCAAGCCTTCTGCTGCTGATCAAACTCGACAATAAAGTCTGGCTGATCAATCTTCAAAGCAGCACACACTGGAATCTTCTCCTGAAACTGTATCGCCCCCGTCTGTGTTAGGTGAGCATCATAGCCTAGGAGCAGGTCAAAGCTGAGTGGTTTCTCGAGTACTACCAGCGTTTCGATGTTAGCTGAATTTCCAGTTTTAGTGCAAATGTTCAGTGCCCACCCCGCAACATGTCCGAGTCGCTCCACTGAGGGTGGTTAATCTAGTAGTCTTCTTCTTCCAAGTGCGACAGAGGCCCACACTCACTACAGTGCGAGAGGACTCAGAGTCGAAGACTGCTGAGCACAATGTCTCATTGACATAGACCTTAATGGTCGGAAGCCCCTCATCTAATTTCTGTTTGGGGAAGAGGTCGATGCTGGCATCTTGTCCCCGACTCCATTTCCCAAACAATCCCGGGCCATATGACCAGTCTTATTACATCAGTAGCAGGGAATAGCTGTTAGTTGCTGCCTGCAGTTCCTCGCAATGTGGCCTTGATCATTGCACCTATATCACATGACTTCACCATGCAGGACGAACCCCTGGGACGGTCTATCCTCATTTAATGCGTTCTCCCATCTCATAAGTATTCTTCATCATCATCCTGGCCCGGTCTACCTGGTCGTTAAGGGACAATGAAGCTATGCTTGACCTAGCCCGCAGGAGTTGCTTTGCTCCGGTTGGGAGCCCTGCCAAAAATTTGCATGCCAAGGCCCGCTCAGGCAGCCCACCAAACAACACCGTCAATCACGTCAGCTCGGCCAAATAAACATTAACAGTTTCACCGGGATGCAAGGTTCTTGCTTCAAATTGCTCCCAAACAGTGGCAGGGTCGATAGCGAACGCCTTGTATAATGCCGCCTTGATCCTTTCATAATCCTTTTTTTCCTCAGGACTAAGCTGTTGATATACTGCAAAAGCCCCGCCGGACAGATGTAAAGGAACCACATGTTCAATATTCTTCACACTAGACAACAGGCAATGACTTCTCCACCAAGTCAAGTACCAGGGTCGATCCGTCGAATTGCGGTATTAATTTAAGGTCGAATTTGTCCCCCATTACGCCGAAATAGCTTGATGTTAAATGGGCTGGTAAACAACAAAACAAAATAAACCAAATACAATACACAAAAGTCCAGCTAGAATTCGTCACTGACAGCTTTCTCTCTCAACTTCCAGCACGTCTCTCCCCACTGCCTCTGCCAACAGACATTTTATCAGAAAACTGACCCCATTCCATTTGCATATATGTGCAGTGGAAAATGAGATCTCGTGAGATTCTATGAGACTACATGTTATAAATCCATGGCTGCCATCTTTAATTTCTCTTTCTCTCTGATCCCATCCGAAGGTAAGTTGTATGACCGCACGACACACACACACACACAGGGCGCTTTCCTCTTTGATTATTACATTCAACTCTACAAAGAAGAAAGGCAAAATAAACCAGTAATAATTTTTGAAATTTTTTTTCATCGAACGAAAATAATGAAATTGCGAGACAAAAATCGTGTTTACATAATTGGCGCTTTAAAATAACGTTCCCATGTAGTAGACATTCCGAACGTGAAAAAATACCCGTATTTAATAAATCTAGCAAAAATCAACTGATGGTCAGATTTTCGTGATACTTATCCATTTTAGAATGAAATTACATATAAAAAACAGTTTTCGTAAAATATATGAGGAGAAATATTTTTTAGTGTGTGTTCCCCCCCCCATGTTTATTTTTTCGTAATTCGAACAAAATATATTTAAATCTATCAAAATTTCTAAATATTATGAAACATAAGAGTTCAAATAAGTAAAAAATATTTATTTTTTTTAAATTTAAATATACATATTGAACAAAAATTTACCTTGAAGTTGCAATTAAAAAATTGATATAAACTTAATATTATTGTTTTTTTTTTAAATAGCGTTTTTTCGAATTAATATATGCTATAATTGCTATAATCAGTTGAATTCCAAGAAAAAGAAACTTCGTAAGCATTAATTAATTTTAAAAGATTAAAACGATTAAAATTCTATTATTTCAAAATGTTCCGTTACAACATAGATTTTTAATTGTGTTTAAATTTTTTTTTTTAAATATTAAGTTTTTATATAAACATGATTTTTGTCAGCTATTTTATCGCCAGATTAAAAACAATTTGAAAATATTATTGCACAATATTAAGCATTTTGTAGCCCCCCCCCCCTCATATTTTTTTGTTTCTTTTTACCGAATAAAATATTGAAGCCGGTAGGTAACCAAAAGAACATTCAGTAAAACCGTATTTCATATTTAATATACAAATGTTTATAATATTATTAATCGTTAAACTGTGTAAATCTTAAAACCTAACAAAATTATTATAAAGATTAATTATTAATTGCAGTTTGAAGAAGATGAACAAAGGTTTTTAAAAAATCATTAAGTCGCTTCTGCTTTTCCATAGTTCGTATAGTACACACAAATCTGACGTCACGGAAACATGCGGTCCAATCTTCACAATTGTTTGGCAGTCCCTAATGATTTGCAGTATGAAAGTTGTTTTAACGAAGGAAGAAAATGGAAAATATTCATATAGAACGTGCATGTATAATAAGGAAATAATTTTTATTTTTATTTTTTATTTACACGCATTCAACATCTCGGCATTTGGGGAAAGGAACGCACTTCTTGACCGGCATTTGAAGGTCTCTTCCATCATCATTATCTTATCGTTATAGTTCCTTTTCTAGCAGTCGGCTACACTCCTACCCTCTGGGGTGGGGGGAAGCAGGGTTGCCAATTTAGCGTGTTTCCCGCTAGATTTGGAGAGTTCGTTTGGAATCTAGTGGGTAAATTTTGGATCTAGCGGCTAGCGGTTTTTTCCTCTTATATGATTATCAGACAATTATGGTACACGTATACGTATTTGTTTATTAGTCACATGTGTACCTATCGCAGTTTCTGTTTCTGTTATTTTCAGATCTTGATCATTGTTTAATCAACGAATAAAGATTGACAAATAGAGCAGACTCTTATTCATGATCAAGATACAGTGACAATCGCAACGATGCCTGCAGTACGGTGTCCAATCCCTGATTGACGACCTGGATCCAGCTATCGTCGCAGCACTCATCACAGCTCACAGTGCCGTTCACAGATCTGCTCCGACTGTTACTTGCAACAATGGAGAAAGTCAAGCGACCCATTGTAACCGCCGCTGGCACAAGCGAGGACTGGGCATACTTTCTATCCCGCTGGACAGAATACATGACTGCAACAAAACTGAACGGTCAAGACAAAGTTATACAGCTGCTCGAGTGTTGTGACAAACCTCTTCGCAGAGACCTCACCAGGACAACAGGTGACAAACTAGCTGAAAAATCAAAGGACGATATCTTGGCTGCCATTCGTAAGCTGGCTGTTCGTGAAGAAAACACAATGGTAGTCCGTGTAACATTGCATAATATGCGACAAGACCATGACGAGTCAGTCAGAAACTTCGGCGCACGTCTCAGGGGACAAACTGACATTTGTAAATAGGCGGCATAGATGAAGGTATAGTCTCAGCTGTAGTCACATCCCTGAACGCACTCGACCTAAAGTCAGTGAACTGGGACAGAGTCAGTACAGCCACAGCCAGAGACCCAGGTATGCTGCAGCTGAGTGACCTCATAGAACAAGGCATACCGGAGTACCGACATGAGGTATCAGAACCACTGAGGCAGTATTTCCAGTACCAAATTGTCGGAGTTGGTAGAGTTCTCAAAGGTCAAATCGTTGAACTTTAACCCCTTAATAGCCAAATTTCTGGCCGAAAACCGATCAAATCGATTTTCTCAAATCTCAGTACCCTGTATACCAAATTTCGAGTCTATAGACTAAAAATTGACAGAGTTATTGCATAGGTCGAGTGTGAGGGAAAATTTACTCGCCCCAAAATATTTTTACTCGTCCAACTTTATGTCTTTGTTTCAGTCAATAATAGTAAATAATTTTACAACAATTCAAGAAATTACCGTGTGTATAATCTAACAAGAAAGTATTTGTTTAACTCTTGTAAATCAACTATTTTATTACGACAAACATGTCAGCAAATATTCAACAAAACGTTAAAATACAACACCAGTTTCTTTATATAACATCATTCATATTATTGTTCCATAGAAATAAGAATCATTTCTTCGGATGCTGATACGTAGGATCAAAATCACGATTGAAATATAAATAATTAAAGACTGTGTTTATCGGTAGCGTTAGAAAACGAATATATCTAATTTTATACACAAGGAAAACATAATTTAAAATCACAGCCTTGAAATAAATATATTTTAAAATACAAAACAAATATTAGAGATTCATTTTTTCATTAAAACATTCCAATATGAAGTCTCTAATTAAAAAATATTCTGAAACACACAATCATCCCAGCAGCTCAAAAGAATCAGAAATAGTTACTTACAATAATAACTGAACAAAACTCGAAGCGAGATCATAATAAAATGGACATTTAGCATCATATAGCATTGAACATTTCAGCGAAATTTATATAGATTAACCTAGTAATTAAATAGCTTTGTTAATGAAACAATAAAGGTTTTTTATACATTGATTCTATATTTTTATTTTTTACAAGGCAATAAATATTATATCATGTATAACATATATATATATATATAAAGGGTCTTGAATTTGGTTTTGAAAATGATATTTTTGGCCTTACGTAGTAGGCTCTCTGAAAAGAGGAATGACAGAAACATATAAAACTATACAACCATTATATATATTATTAGTTCATATTTCATATTTATGAGTTTTTCTTATACGTGTTTCAGTGAATAGCGAAAGACTACTAAACAATTTCTCAGAGACAAATGCATGTTCCTCCAAAAAATTGTTAGAAAATTTATTTGGAGAAAAAATATAAAAGGAAATGGAGATGTGTAAAGATTGTGAAAACATAAATTAAAAAAAAAACAAAGTTATTGTAGTGCTTATAGCCCATCCTCCCCTGCAAAAGTCATTGAATTCAAAACATACATGGAAAACGTCTTACATCGCCATATTGGATTTCAAAATATCCAATATCAATATATATATATATAATATATATATACTAGCTGTACCCGGCCACGCGTTACTGTGGCTCAGTTTGTTAAAACGGAACACATGTGAAAGTAGAGAAAAGTTTGATTCTTTTTTTCAAGAGAATGTACAAATTATATATTTTTTTAACAGATGTTAAGAAAATAAACAGAAAAATACTTTCATCATTAATTATGCAAAAAAATAAATAAAATGTTGATTTAGTGTTTCAATATGCTTATAAATTAGGATAAAACTTGCTGAGTATGAACTGTTTTACGGTTGTTGTAAAAATGGAACGGAAACTTAAATTTCGCTTCGTTTTAATCTTTCTTAATTTTTTAATTGTGCCCCCCCCCCAAACGAATATAATCAAAACAGTAACATTCAACAATTGTACTTTATGTATATTATAAAACACAAAATATTTATTAAAAAAAAAGTTTAAAAAAAAAAAGTAAATAACGAAAGGGAAATAATTCCATTTTTAAACAAAAAAGTCAGTTTGGTATATCTTTTTGTTATTTTTTACATAAGTCCAGCTTACCATTCACATTGGAAATGTCGACATTTATAGGTTGTCGGGTACGTTTACAATGAATAAACACTCCAATCTAGTAGATGTATCAGAATTTTTGTAGGAATTTTTTACACCCCTATCACGAAACTGCAAATAAAATATAAAAATCTCGTAATTTCTCTTTTAAAAGTGGGTTGTTTATTTTCTTTATGGATTATACTTCCAAAATAAACTATTAAAGTTGTTTTAAAAGTAATAGAAATATTTTTTTTTTATTTTTTAAAAAACAGTAATGAATTTTACAAACTCAATATTTTTCAATTTTTAAACTTTAAAAATCTATCAAAATTTTTCTATCGATTCTATTTTTACAATATTTTCAGGGTTAATGTGAAATTTTATGCTCTTTCCAATAAACCGAATATAATATTTTAGACAAACGTTTTTTTTAATTCACGCCCCTCTCCATTTTCAAGTGTCTAGTAAAAAGTAAATAATTAATTTACACACCAAAGTTTTGTATATCACAAATTGAAGCGAAAAGGTCAATAAGTAATATATTCAAATTTAAAACAAATAAGTAAAATATTCAAATTTAAAACAAAAAAAGTAGTGTTTTTTAGAAATTTACCTGTAAAGTTCGAAGTTTAAAACCTTTTTTTTAAACAACGTTGTTTGCTTTTTCTTTTGTTTTTTTTATGAAACCTTGGTCCTTGCTCCTTTAATTGAAAAAAAAATTAGGGCTTGAATTACATTTTTCGAGTAGTTATAAGCTTGGAAAGACAAGGGGTAGAATAATTCACGCCTCCCATTTTGAAATGTCTATTAAAAAGTAAATAATTTATTCACCAAAGTGTTATATATCACAAATTGAAGAGAAAAGGTCAATAAATAATATATTCAAATTTAAAACAAAAAAAGTAGTGTTTTTTAGAAATTTACCTGTAAAGTCCGAAGTTAAAACCTTTTTTTTTTAAAAAAACATATTTTTTTGTTTTGTTTTTTTTTTTTAATGAAACTTTGGTCCTTGCTCCTTTAATTGGAAAAAGTTACATTTTTCGAGGAGTTATAAGCTTGGAAAGACGGGGTGGAATTATTCACTATTTTTCACGAAATTTCTTACACACCTACCAATCTACCCATGTTAAGAACGGCTTTCAGAATAGACACCCCTAACCTTGCCAGAATACCCGAAAAGCTATAAAAGTTGACGTGTCGAATGTGAACAATGAGTTGGACGTAATGTAAAAATGTAAATAATTTAAAAGGGAACGAAATTCAAATTTCCGTTCCATTTTTACAACCGTAAAGCAGAGCATTCTATGCAAATTTTACCTAACTTAGTGTATTAATGCTATTTTTTTTAAGCAAGAAAAAAAAGGTAAATATCCAGATACGCTACTACAGAACACCGACCACTCTAATTTGTTTTTTTATAGGTAATTGAGGTCGCTGACAACGAATCTGATAGTCAAACTTGGGGCAAATTTATCGTTTGCATGGTATTAACCCCTGAACCCACAAACTTCTTTCCACCATTTTGCAGCTTCCGTTTATGCTACGCGCATGCACGCTGGAGCATAAACGATGGCTTCACCAAGCAAACTACGTTGGGGGGAGGGGATTTTTTTTTTTCCAGGACATAGAATTTTCTAATTTTCAAAAATACATTATAGCGCTTTTTGGGTGGAAAATTTAAAATTAGCTGAAAAAGAAATAAAATAAGAAAAGGAAAGCACACCAAGTTGGAGTAGGGGGGGGGGGTAATTTATCTGTTTTTTTTTTGTTTTTTTTTACCTGGAACATAGAATTTTCAAATTTTCCGTAACGCACCGACATTTACCAATTAGAACACCATTTAACATTTTCCGAAGATTTTACTTTGTACATTGGGGGCGCGAGCGGGGGGGGGATGTGATGTTGGGGCGCGCACGCCCCAACATCACATCCCCCCCCCCCAAACAAATTAGAGTGGTCGGTGTTTGGTAGTAGCGTATCTGGATATTTACCAAAAAAAAATAATTACCCCCCCCCAACTTTTATATTTAATTTCAAATTTTCCGCCATCTGGGAATGCGCGTAGCGTAGATTGCTACAACGCGTGCTTGCGCGTAGCGTAACCGGAAGTTGCAAAATGGTGAACTGTGCGCTCGCACGTAGCGTAACCGGAAGCTGCAAAATGGTGGACAGTAGTTCGTGGGTTCAGGGGTTAATACTATGCAAACGGTAAATTTGCCCCAAGTTTGACTATCAGATTCGTTGTCAGCGACCTCAATTACCTATAATAAACAAATTAGAGTGGTCGGCGGTTTGTAGTAGCGTATCTGGATATTTACCAATAATTTAGGTGACTGAAATAGGAATCTAATTGAATCTTTAATTTTCTGCATAGTATGCGAGAATTCATTTTTCTTCGAGTTATATCGAATTCATTAATACGGAATTTAGGGGCTTTTTTCGTAATGTTACTGTAAAAAATATTTTTTATTGTTACAAATTACGATGCTTTAAAAAAAGCAAAAATAAATTCTTGCGTTTTTTATTTACTACTGAAAACCATAACTTTAGTAAAGGTATTTTTAGTTTAAACAAAATAAAACATTTTCACTAAGAGTTAAGTCAAAATAATTAGTTCATTATATTCTGCGATCATTATTTGAAAAATACTGCAATTTTCATTAAAATTCGTTAATTTCCTGATTTTTGGTGAATTTTTAAGTAAAGGGAGGAGTCAAAATGTGTATACACTTTGAGCGTCGGCATTCATTTTGTGTGTACCTACCAAGCGACCACGTGTGGTTAATTTAAATTAAATTTCAATCACATGGTTACATTATCAATAATCATGTAATTAAACCCATTGAAAATTTACCGATATTGTAAACACATTCTGTTTACATTAAGCCTGTAGTGTTTTTTAGTGATGCAATGTTGTCAACTGAGATTTTTTTAAAAACCGTGAGATCAGGAGAAAGAAATGTCCAGAAAATCGCTAGATTTTTTACTTTTATCATCTGAAATTTTCAAAAATAGCTAATTCCCCCCCACCCAAACTCCCTATTTTCACTTTCTACCATAAAAAATTATAAATATAGTATATTCAATATATAAAATGTTCCGTGTTTTCTCACTATATGTTTCTGGAATTATATTGAAGCGGTTAGCTCCCGTATTTTATCAGCTAGTTTTACCTGTTTTTTCAGAGAGGGTATTTTTTTTTTTTTTTGCAGGAAACAAATCATAAACTCAAACTTTTTATAATAAAAGTTAAATTGAAATATACTGCAAATTAAACATCACAATAATGGTGCAACATATTTTGAAATTAGAAAAATAAAAAAACAAAAAACTTTGTTTTAGCATGTTAAAAGTATTTAGGTTGGTAGATAATTAAATTCTACTGTATTGATATAATTTTTTTTTTTTTGCTGTTGTTTCTTGCTTTTTACAATTTTCGACTAAATACTTCTAAATTTCGTATTTTAAACTAAACTTCGAAGGTTATAAGGGCCCCCCCAGTCCCCCACCTAAAATGTACTTGGAAAAATCGATTTTATAGCGAGATTTAAGAATGGTTAGCCGAAAAAAAGGTGAAAAACAAAACAAATAATCAATAAATAATTGTTACCAAAGGCAATAAATGATACTTTTTTTTTTACTTACATGAATGAATTTATTTTATGTTTTAAAGTATTTTCAAGCGCTTGCGGGTGTGTGGGTGCGAAATATCTCCAGATTTTCTAGAATTTCCCGCTAGATTGTAAACGAAATCTCCAGATCTAGCAGGAAAACCGCTAAATTAGAAACACTGGTCACGTGACAGGAAGCGGTAATAAATAATTGTCCCTAAATAAAAAAAAATCGCCTATCGGTACAAAGAAAAATACCTATTTATCATGGAAAAATTAAGTATAATGTTATAATTAAAAAGAAATATATAAAAACACATATGGATATAGTAAACATATTATACCAAAATGTGAAAGTCATCCGTCCAGTGGTTTTTTAGACAATTAATTGCGAACAAACCAAAAGTTACATTTATATATATATATATATATATATATATATATATATATATATATATATATATATATATATATAATCATCCATCATATTCACAATGAAAAATTACGAGTTATGTAGAAATTTGAGAATTTATTTGATTGAATTCAAACTTACTTCAAAAGAAGAAAAAATGTGTGAAATTTTCCTTTTCTGTTCAAACTCGATGAACATTTCATTAAAATGCTAACTGACCGATAAAAGAAATAGCGACATTAAGGATTAAATTTAATTATGATCTTGTGGTATTTTTTATTATTTTATTAAGCCTTAAAAGGCAGACAAAACTGCTGTTCCAAACTGATATGTATGTATGTGCGTATGTACGTATAAACGTATGTGCATTGCAGTTTGCTGTCCATTATTTTCGTTTTTACATCGTTAATTAATGCTGTTGCTTTTTGTCACACTGCACCGATATATGATAATCATTCTTCCATAGTAACATTCCCTCCCCAAACAAGTGAGTCATCCATGTGAATAAATTATGCTAATATTGTCACAATTTGTATCATGTGTATCTTTTAACATTCTGTTATGCATCATTTGTTGCATGACGCCATTCCCGACGCAATCATGTCTGTGACATGAAGGAAGATTGAATGACCACATATGTATTCTTGGAACAAAACAATTCCACACAACTTTTATGTCCTACGAAGATAAAAATCAAGATATAATGAGACTAAATTTTATATCTAGAATCTTCATTTCAAGTTTTATCAAACTCTAAAACATGTCTTAACTTGAAAGTTTAAGCCAAGAAGTCTTAAAAAGAAAGTGAAATTCAAGAAATCTTGCTTGATACTTGTGTAAGGATATGAATCAAATTTAATGAAGATTTTAAATATTTGAATTTTTATTTTTTTATATCGTGCTCCTATTATGTCCTCTAAAACTGAAATTCCATGAATATTTATTAACTTAAGCATAATTTTTATTGTTAAAATTACACAATTGCATAAAAATAAATTCAACTAAATATGGCCAACATACTTTATGCTTTAATAAATTATGATTAATTAGTTTCAGAGTGAACTCCTTTGGGTACAAATATACAAAAATATACATATACGAACCTTTATATAATTTGAATAAAATTAATAATGGTTACTTAGTTAAAGAGCGAAGCATAATAGGTATAAATATACAAACATTTACACATACCAACCTTTATATAATTAATTTTAATAAAATTAATAATGGTTACTTAGTTTAAGATGAAGCACGATAGTTACAAATATACAAAAATATACGCATACCAACCTTTATATAATTAATTTTAATACAATTAATAATGGTTACTTAGTTTAAGAGTGAAGCACAATAGGTACAAATATACAAAAATATACGTATACCAACCTTTATATAATTAATTTTAATAAAATTAATAATGTTTACTTAGTTTAAGAGTGAAGTACAATAGGTACAAATATACAAATATATACGCATACCAACCTTTATATAATTAATTTGAATAAAATTAATAATGGTTACTTAGTTTAAAAGTGAAGCACAATAGGTACAAATATACAAAAAATATACGCATACCAACCTTTATATAATTAATTTGGATAAAATTAATAATGGATACTATTGTGTCTGTATCAATAACAACACGAACGCAGAAAGTAAAGATAAAACAAATATATTAAGAGGAAAATATAATACATATTTACAATGGTGCAGTTGTATTGCAGTTGGAAGATTGTCCAGCAGAGGGCGTGTTAAAGTCTTTCATGTAGCAACCGGCACATTCGTCTTGCCTCTTCGGCTTTCGAACACAGCTCCCCGGTCTTGCTGACTTGATACCTTTATCTATATCTTGTTCACCCACGTATGCTAATTATTGGGCGTATCCACAACACCTCCCTCCCAAGTTATGAAGTCGTGTAGATTTCAATATCTTTTCCTTTTGGGGGTCGTTATCATTAGGTCTATAGCTATAGAAGGAAAACCTTCCCGATCTTCTCAGTTCGGGCATGGTCTGTGGTGGTTCGATATTAAACGTTTCGTATACTATATCAATTGGATCTTCCTGTTCCTCAGGTTTGTCATGTTCGTTGTCCTTCCTATGACGTTTTCTCAATTGATTTTGGTGTCTTTTGTGTATCCGTTTTGGACCTTTTATCATGTAGACCAAGTCGCCGATACGTTTATCTACCGTACCCAACTCCGAATATGACATATTATTTTTAAAACATTTAAAATATACCTGATCACCAGGTTTAAACCTTTTACGTGATGTGTGTGTCATTTTATATACGACTGCTTGCTTTGGTATTAATTTATCAAATGGTGATTTTATTTTTCTTACAAACATTAATTCTGCTGGCGATAATTTCAACGGTGTATTTGGGTTTTCAGTTAACCTGTATATTTGCAGGAACTGTTGTAATGCTTTATCCGTCGGTGTCCCTATCGATTTTCTAAGGGCATGCTTTATCGTATCTATGAACCTTTCCGCTAATCCATTTCATCTAGGATGGAATGGTGGTGTAGTTACCTGAAAGGATTCACAAAAATCCTTGAAAACACTTGAAGTAAATTGTGTTCCATCATCTGTGACTACGATTTTTTGTCTGATACCCCAAAACGTGCAAATATTTCATGCAGAAAACTTATTGTGTTATCTGTCGTTGGATTTTTGACCCGCTTTACTTCTGGCCATCTGGAAAAACTATCTACTATGATCAGGTAGTATTGTCCCTCGATCGGTCCAGCAAAGTCTAGATGAATGCGTGACCATGCATGGTCAGTTTTTTCCCAAGGTTTATGAACTATCGGTGGTTCCTTAGCGGCAAACGCACAACCTTTACATTCGTTTGCTGTTAATACAATACCCACATCCATATTACGCCAGTAAACATAACTCCTCATAAGTGTCTTCATCCTATTTATACCTGAGTGTCCTGTATGAAAACCAAGTAAGATTTTTATCTGCAAAGTTTTCGGTACAACCACTCTTTCACTATATAATAATACCTCATTGCATACGTAAAATATACTTTGCGTTTTTCCGTCATTTTCCCTTAATTTTTTCTTTATGTCTTTGATGATGTCGTCATTTTCAGCCTCCCTTTTTATATCGGTAAGCGTGACTGGTAATTCTCTCATTATATTCGCCACCATGTTTTTTCCTCATAATTGGAATGTATAGCTGCAATTACTGACTCTTCAAGGGTTTCATTTCTTTTCGGTATAAAAAAAAAATTACGCATACCAACCTTTATATAATTAATTTTAATACAATTAATAATGGTTACTTTTTTAAGAGTGAAGCACAATAGGTACAAATATACAAAAATATATGCACACCAACCTTTATATAATTAATTTTATTAAAATTAATAATGGTTACTTAGTTTAAGAGTGAAGCACAATAGTTACAAATATACAAAAATATACGCATACCAATCTTCATATAATTAATTCTTTCTCACACATCTCAGTTTCTTCCCTGCAGAAGCAAATGAATTCCACAAACAAAACCCATACCTTTAAACTCAAAATTTATTCACAAATAACACCAATGAATGTTCTTTGGTTCTGGTATAGTCCTTTGCAAAACGGTGGCCCGATTTGCCCCCATACGTATGGAGCCTTTGTTCGAATTCCTATTGTCGGAATGTTAGTTCGTTTTTCCTTGTAAGGATACATGAATGTTCATGGTAAACTCGGCGGGAATTATGGCGCCTACAATTTGGTATAATGTGAGCCCCTTGGGAATCAAGATGAAATGAGATAAGATCCAATATTTGGTAAATAAACATGCAGAACAGTTCCTGAATGTCATCCTAAATTAGGATTAATGCAGCAATATATGTTGTCTCTGCTTATAGAGATGTGTCCTTCGTTCACCTACTGTTTGGTGTTCATCAAGGAATTGTCTTGGTTCCCTCGAGAGAGAACCGCTGTGTTGAGTCTATCCCGATGCCAAGTTTCTATTAAACAAGAAAGATGGCGGTTGTATCTGGAATTTCTCACAACACATACCAAGCTTTATATAATTAAATGGAGTAAAATTAACAATGGTTTACTAGTTTAAGAATGAAGTTCTATGGGTACAAATATATAAAAATATACATATTTTATAATTCATTTGAGTAAAATTAATTTTCACAAACAGAACAGTTTTGTACCACTTTTATATCTTCTTACACAAAATATAACTATACTAAACCTTTTGTTTAGAAACTTTATTCCAGTTTTTATCATGATTTGGATTCTAGAAAATGTCTAAAATTTAAAGTTTTAATTTTAAAATGTCTCAATGTTACGTTGCCGTATCATAAAATGAGCGTTTGTTGTATATTGGTTGAAATTGGAGATGATGTATTAAAACGTGTCTAGTTATAAAGGATTGTGTGTTTGATTATCTTATCAGAGTTAATGTCATTTGTGTGAGATCATCTAGTGGTCTTTCTATTACATATGTTCATATGCTGTTAAGTGTGAATATGTCTGTGACATGTCATTTGAACATACCTTCTGCCATTTTGTTGGTCCATCTGGAAATTCTCGTCTGGGAGGGAGACTTGATACCTGTTTTGGGGGACGAAGATTTATTTCACACCAAGACAAGAAATTGGTTCTATAGTTTATTTCGCTTTCCCAAGTGTCTTGCAGAAGGTGGAAAGTGAATTTGGTCTGTGGTTTCTTCTTCTAGGTCTTATTTCTACCACATCAGCGTTCGTTTCCCCACCCCCAGCTAAGGGGAGGAGAGAACGGCAAAGCCGTCCGATGTTGTCCAAGTCGCAATCAAATTTCCTCGATTTAGCTAACCTGATCACATGACTCACACGCAATCCAATCAGCTGATCTTAACTTCCTGTCAACTGTCGATACTAGCGCACAAATACATGCATTTGGTGACTTCAATGTCCACCACAGTAACTGGCTAGGATTCTCTAATCACACAGACGTAGCTGGTAGCACAACACATAGCTTCTCTATATCCCATTCCCTATCTCAGTTGGTTACATTTCCGACACGTTTCCCAGACCAGCAAGATCAACATGCCTCACTTCTAGATCTCTTTCTGACAACGGTTCCCAATGACTGTACAACAAATGCCCACATCCCACTCGGGAATGCTGATCACGCTGTGATAATGGTAGAAATCAGCCTAAATTCTCGCCCTAAAACTGAAGACCCACTACTCAAAACAACGAGGTATTACAAAAAGGGTGATTGGGAAGCCATCAGGGAGCTCATCAGAGATGCCCCATGGCAAAATATCTTTACTCTTCCAGCGGAACAGTGTGCAAATGAGACCACTGAATGGTTCAAAACTGCTATTGAAGCACATGTTCCCGCACGGAAATTCTATAGCAAGCCCCACTCCCCCCAATGGTTTACTTCTGCTTGTGCAGCTGCCATTTATCAAAGGCAGCATGCGTTCCACAGATTCAACCGACATAAGTCCAGCTCAAATAAATAGAAGTTTATAGAAGCTATAAATAATTGTAAGAGAGTGATAGAGACAGCTAAGACAGATTACTCTGAAACCACCAGAAAACGCATCGAAGCACAGAAATTAGGAACCCGGGATTTTTGGAAAATCTACAACAGCGTAGTAAATAATGGACAGTCAACTATTCCCCCAATATCAAACGATCATGAGGTTGCTTGCACGGCAACTGACAAGGCTAATCTGCTTGCCAGTCGGTTTGCCTCAAACTCCACACTGAACTCGGTACACCACTCACTCCCTGATTTTCCTCTGTGAACAGACGCCTCACTAGACGATTTGAAAATCACCCCTTCTCAGGTACATGCTATTATAAAAAACCTAGACACCTCAAAAGCGTGTGGACCAGATCTCATCCCGGCTGTGCTATTAAAAAAATGCTCTGCCGAGGTTGCTCCAGTTCTGTCCAAACTTTACAATAAATGCCTTAACAAATCTTGTTTTCCCGACTGCTGGAAAACCGCCTCTGTGGTACCAGTCTTCAAGAATTCTGGTGAAAGAACTGACCCACTAAATTATCGCCCCATTAGCCTCCTCCCGCTTTTCGCCAAAATATTTGAATCCTTAGTTAATCAAGCCCTAGTCCAGCACCTAACAGCTGCTAAACTCCTGACTGACAAACAATATGGATTCAGGCAAGCCCGTTCAACAGCAGATATCTTAACTGTAGCTTCTGAACGTATATACCGTTCATTGGATAAAACAGGGGAGGGTAGAGCGGTGGCCCTCGATATATCTAAGGCTTTTGACAGGGTATGGCACGATGGTCTTCTAAGGAAAATTAGATCATATGGAATCACTGGAAGAATTCATAATGTAATTAAATCCTTCTTAAGTAATAGAAAAATCAAAGTTGTCCTCGACGGTCGTACATCCAAACAATACGACATAAATGCTGGAGTACCTCAGGGGTCTATCCTTGGACCTCTATTATTCCTGATATTCATAAACGACCTCCCTGATAAAATTGTTTCGGAGATGGGTATATTTGCTGATGACACCACTCTCTATAACAGATATGAGGGGAAAACAAATGAACACATATCCAAGGAAATGGCAGAAACACTAGAGGATGATCTCCAATCCGTAGTGGAATGGGAACAAAAATGGTTGGTCACATTCAATGCTGCTAAGACTAAGCTTGTTTCCTTCAATAACTACAAGAAACCTTCTCTACCACCAATAGCAATGGCCAAGAACACATTACCTGAAAGTACTTCTTTTAAACTCCTCGGCCTAACGTTCACAGGGAATATGAACTGGAATAGATACATTGAGAGCATTGCCAAGGCTGCTGCAAGGAAGGTTGGCTCCCTCTACCGTGCTAGAAAACTACTTACGCCTGACAGTATCCTATACCTCTATAAGGCAACCATTCGCCCATGTATGGAGTACTGTTGTCACATCTGGGCTGGTGCATCTGCTTCTTGTCTCTCGCTCCTGGACAGGGTTCAAAAGAGAGTCGCCAACCTGATAGGTCCTGAACTGTCATCTAGGCTTCAGCCTCTGTCCCATCGACGAGATGTTGCATCCCTCTGCCTGTTCTACAAATACTTCAATGGTGAATGCTCTGATGAACTGCAAACACTTGTACCTCCCTGACGTAACTACCCCTGACAAACCCGACAAGCTACTAAGTCCCATCCCTTTACAGTAGAGATCCCTAGGTGCAAGAAAGCCTTTTACTCCAATAGTTTCTTCCCCAGAACTGCGAGTCTTTGGAACTCCCTTCCGGGATTCTGCTTTCCCAACTGCAATGATATGCAGAAGTTCAAGTGTAATGTTAACAAACATCTTTCTACTCATCTCCCTTCATAATGACCCCGCTAATTAAGTCCCTGATAGTAGCCCCCTGCTTCAAAGTGGCACTGTGCCTTGTTTGGGGTGAAAATTGAATTAAAAAAAAAAAAAAAAAAAAAAAAAACGTGTCTACACTGTAATTTACACTCTCCTTCCTTTCTCTCTCTCTCTCTCTCTCTCTCTCTCTCTCTCTAACATCTAGAAGAAATTGAAATTCAATGAATTTTACTTAATTTTATCTAATCACAGTGGAAATATGATATACTTGAATTTTCAAAGAAGAGGTTGTGCCACTTTGAAGTAGGGGGCTACTACCGGGGGGCATAAGTTGCAGGGATATTATGAGGAGAGATGAGTAGCAAGATGTTCACATTACACTTGAACTTCTGCATGTCATTACTGTTAGGAAAGCAGAATCTCAGAAGAGAGTTCCAAACTCTAGCAGTTCTGGGAAAGAAACTATTGGAGTGGAGGCTTTCTTACACCTAGGGATCTCTACTGTGAAGGGGTGAGATTTAGCTGCTTTTTGGGGTTTGTCAGGGTATTTACGTCGAGGTGGTCCAAGTGCTTGTAGTTTGTCAGAACATTCACCATTAAAGTACTTGTAGAGCAGGATTCAACATTTCATCGATGGGACAGAGGCTGACGCCTAGATAACAGTTCAGGACCTATCAGGTTGGCGACTCTCTATTGAACCCTGTCCAGGAGTGAGAGACAAGTAGCAGATGCACCAGCCCAAATGTGACAACAGTACTCCATATATGGGCGAATGCTGGTCTTATAGAGGTACAGGATACTTTATACTGCTCGCCTGTTTGTGTTTATCAACTTTAAATTTCACGTAAACATTATGATAAATTTTAACGTAAGTTTGCATTTTTTTAGTGTTTAATTTTTTCAAAAATACAGAATGCATTTTTTTAGTGTTTAATTTTTTCAAAAATACAGAATGTTTAACAGAAAATGTAGAAATTCTAAATAATCTTCCCGGAGGCATAAATACATATTTAAGTACAGATTACATCTCCGATGATGATGCTGAACTTCAAAATTATTCTATCGAGTTCATAAATTCATTAACTCCATCTGGAATGACACTTCACCGACTTAATGTGAAAATAGGGGCAATAGTAATGCGACTGCGAAATTTATCCATAAATCAAGGACTTTGTAATGGAACTAGGATGAAAATAAAAGAATGTCATCAAAACAGCATCATTGCTATTTTAATTAATGGATCTAATAGAGGTTCCACAGTTGTCATTCCAAGAATTAAGTTAAAGCCAAGTGATACAAATATTCCGTTTGCATTTCATCGGATACAGTTTGCAATACGATTAGCATATTCACGGACCATCAATAAAGCACAAGGCCAAACTTTGGATAAGGTTGGTATATATCTTCAGCAACCTGTATTTTCTCATGGTCAACTGTATGTGGCATGTTCAAGAGCTCGATCTAAGCACAGTGTGAAATTTAAGATAATGCAACTGCATAGAAATGATAATCAGGGAAGAAAGCGTGGTGTAACATATACTAAGAATATTATTTACCGTGAAGTGTTATGAAAACAATTAGGAACAGCTATGGAATCTAAAAATTAACTTGGATGTAAATATGATTTTGGAAATAAAATTTTAAAAATTGCTTTCCTTATATTTAAAATTCATAATTTGATGAAAAAGTAGTGTACAGTTTGTTTAACTTTACTTAATTATATAACATTGACATAAATTTGATAGATACAACCTACCTCACATCATTTTGATTATCGAAAAATCAAAATTTAACTGTACTTCATAGGATTTACAGAAACACTTCATTTTCTATGCATGTAATACACAAGAATCTGAATATTATAACAGATTACAATGTTTTTATGGAAAAAACTTTTGTACAGAAAATTCAAAGTGTTCTATTTATATTATCAGGAAGTTGTGATGCATTAATTGAAATCTATATCAATAATTCGACTTAAAAAATAGTTGTGAATTTCCACATCTTCATTGAATAAAATTCAAAACAAATAGAAAAGTCTATTGCATATGTAAACGTTGACGTTTGCTTATTTAACTTCATTAAAAGCCATCAAAGTCAACCAAGAGCTGCTAAATATTCTGGCTTAATGGATCATTTAGCAAGGAATGAAGATGGTTATTCTGGTGTACCAGTTATTCTACCATCTACATTTACAGGAAGTCCTAGTAATCTACAACAGCTTACATGTAATCCAAAATGTCCTGAAATATTAAACAACTTGGGGTCATCAGAACTTTCACAAAATCGATGTCAACAATGTCACACAGTTTTTTTTACATTCACAGTCTGACTCTCCAGAACCTGCTGACTGACCACTATTCTCACTCCAAGCAGCTGATCGACGTCCCTGTCACCGCCTCAATCATCACTAGCACTTCCTGACAATATCAACAGCATCAGTTACGATCGCATTGACCTTCAATAAAAGTTTAAACTAAAGTTCTTTGTTCCACTTGCTTCCATACGTTCATTTTTGTAATATAACAATAAGGAATTTCTTACTGATGTGTTTTAAAAGATTTTAATTACCGTGGAATTTCCACGGGTCCTGCTAGTTATTATTATTATTATTATTATTATCTTAAGATTTTAACTTAATACTTAACTTGGAAATAATTCCAGAAAACTTACATTTTTCTTGCCAGAAAAATGTAAACCTGGCTTTTGTCATAATGGATTTTTACGTGAAATCTAGGGTTTTTCAGATTTGAGATAAAATTATTCCATGTATTTTTTATTTCACACACTTTTTTTCTTGGGGAAATTAACTTTAAACTATAATCAAATGCAGTAAAAAAGTAATCGAAAATTAAAAAATTATTATGATATACCCACGTTTAAAACCATGCCCCCTACCAAAGCAGCCATTAAATTGTCCGTACCTAGATAATAACATCAAAATACGATGCAAATTTATTTTATTTGTAAAACAAAGTTTTAAAAAAGTTGCATAAATTCTCTAGGTAACTTTTCAATGAAAGCAGTTCCAAAAAATGTTGAAAAATTAAACAAAACATTTTTGTCAAGAAAAATACTTTCAAACATCACTGATAATTAAATGATACAAAGGAAAATTAGCACAGAAAATTATGTCATTTTGGAATGTGGAAACATTAAGCAAGTACAGAATAAAAATCTACTGTAAACAGATATTATGACATAATTTTAAATGGGAACCAAGCGCTCCGCTACACCTCAAATACTATTCGGTAGTTTAAATACTGCCGAATTTCGAACAATCACGGAGTAATTGATTTTTTTTTCAAACTATTAACAAAATTTTATAATCACTGACGTATGATTAAACCGAAATGTATTATGATGAATTAATTCTGGCAATAGGATTTTAATTTTTTACTTTTTTTTATTAATATAATAATTGTAAACGATAATACAAGAAAAATCTTCTTAAAACCTAACTTAGAAAAATCGACTTGCTTTCAAACAAGAGTAAGTATTTAAAAATATGTATGTTTCTGTAAGAGAATCCTGTTAAAAACTATTTAAGAATGGTCTTAAACTCTGTCTTCAGTTGACATTTGTTCGGTAGATGCTTAATTTTCATACTTTGCCAAAATTAGTTCCCCGGTGTCTAATTTTGCTAATTTTAATTAAATAAAAATATAAAAAGTGATTTTTAATGTTAGGATCTTATCTGTCTCTGCTTTAATTAGCTGATGGGTTATGTCCGGTGTCCTTTTGTGCGACCCCCATATATACATATATATGTGTGTGTGTGTGTGTGTATGTGTGTGTGTGTGTGTGTGTGTGTGTGTGTGTGTGTGTGTGTGTGTGTGTGTGTGTGTGTGTGTACTAGTTATGGGACGATTCCAAATTTTCCCCCGATTTCGATTCAATTACCAATTCTGTCTTAAATTCCCGATCCGATACGATTCCCGATTCCTTTTAAATGTTTAAATATTTAATTAGTGATTTGTTATAGTCTTTTTTTTTCGAATTACTCTAAAACCTTCTCATGTCTGCATATATTTTCGCAAACAAAAAATGCACTTAGTGTGTGTGGGGGGGGAGGGAAATATATTAAATATACGGGAGAGTGGGAGGGGTCTAAATATTTTTCTCGAATGTTTTCCTTTTAATTTTGAAAATAATGAAACAACTAAAGATGCATTTCCCTTTTAAAACAAAGCCGATTTGCATTTGTCATTAGTTGGCAAAATGCTACTTGAATATTTCATAAACAATTAAAAATAATTAACGATTGTTATGAAAAATAAAACGGTATATGAACAGTATAGTTAACAAAGTCACCTCTCCATTTTAAATATGAGTTTCTAAATAACATAGTTACTATATAGAAAACAATTCTTAATGGATGTGAATGCATTTTTAACTATTCGATACGTTCTCTCTACTAAAGAATGTTCATGGGTTTACCCTAATCATAAATATTTGCCCGGTTATTACTACTGACAATGTCATAGATATGTAGTAGATTGATTTGTTTTAATGCCAAAAAAAATGAAACAAAAAAACAAGATACAGATGATTATAATAGAAATACTTTTTACTAATATTGTGAGAATTTTAGACCAACACCCTTGGCACAAATGATATTTTCCTTTCGTTTCATTCGACTTTCATTTTGTTTTATGCGATTGCATATGGACACCTTGAAAATCTTGCCAGAAAAAAGCACAAACAATGTTTTTTTAAATATATGGAAGTTTTAAAAAGCAGAGAGCAATGCAGAAAGGACCAGGGCCACAAGAGGAAAGAAAGGAAAAACAAACAAACAAATAAACTAATATAATATTTATTGCCTTATTATTTTTAATTTTGTAGATGTATATGTTTGATTGTGTTCTGGATAATGTTTTTGCGGCATCTAGCAGTTGATTCTGGCACAGTTCTCCGAGAACCGGAATATACTCTTGGTAAGTGCAACCTCTGTCTGGCTAAGACCAAGGGATAAAAGTAAATGGTAGTTTGCTTGAAGCATTGCTGATAAAAGAATATATGGAAGTTTTAAAAAGCCGAGAGCAATGAGGAAATGACCGGGTATGTTCGTAAATATTAATAACAAAAAAATTATCCCCAGTTACCCACAGATTTAAGTAGTGACATCTTACTGTGGTTCTAACCTCTATCTGCGGTCCTAGTTTCTTGTGCCATCTTGAATATACTCTTGTTTTCTTTTTGAAAAGGGAGGTACTTTCTCCCGAAATTAATCAAAGTTCCATACCACCAACGGACTTTATATATACCGGACATACCAATAACATGGTTGAAAATAATTATGTTATGAGGGGAGGAGTGATAAATGAATAAATAGACATTTCTCTACTCGAATATACCTGTCTATTTATTTGTTTTTCCTTTCTTTCTTCTTGTGGCCCTGGTCATTTCCACATTGTTATCGGCTTTCTAAAACTTCCATATATTCCTTGACCAGCAATGCTTCAAGCAAACTACCATTTAATTATTTTTAAATTTGAACTTTCGTACATTAATTTAAGCTAAAATGATGAATAATCATCATTTCCAGGCTACTCTAAGATTGTCGAAATGTTCTCTAACCCGAAGTCTTACTGGCAAGGTTGTAAAACAATGCGTAATCGCTTAGACCCCACTTCCCAAAAAAAAGCTTACAGAATTTATTTCCATGACGAAGATAATAATGTTTGGTTAGTGTTCTAAAATGCTACAATGTCTCTGAAATGAAAAATCATTTTACTTCCAATTAAGATTGCTCAAGCATTCTTCAACTGGAAGGATCTAGAGATCTGACTTGCTGAAGGAAAGGTAGTTGAATACTGCTGCCATATTTGGGCAGGAGCTGCTAACAACAGCCTATCCTGTCTTGACAGAGTACAAAATAGACTTCGTGGCTTAGTGGGGGATGCCCTTTTCTCTACCTTGCAACCTCTCTCCCACAGAAGAGACATTGCGAGCCTATCCTTGTTTTATCGTTATTTCCATGGCAGGTGAACTCCAATCTCTGGTCCCCCCTCGCCAATCTTTCACGAAAAACACCCGTCTAGCCGAATTCACTTTGAAAAATTTCCCCCACTCTTTATCTGTGCCTAAATCAAAACATGGATTCCATGAACAAAGCTTCTTTCTTAGAACTGCACGCCTGTGGAACTCTGTTCCGTCTGCCTGCTTCCCACCTGACTACAACTTGGGTGTGTTCAAGTCCAACGTTAACAAATTCCTAATGAACCGCCCCCTTAAGTAAACACTTCATCAAATCTCCACACTAACGTAATGTACTTGCAATAACCCTTATCCCTGAGTGGCTTCCGGGCCTTGATAAGTGGTGATCACTGTGTAAAAAAAAAAAAAAGTAGAGCAAACTATGAAGTGGTGGGAAATTCTAGCTCGATTGCTGGACATGCAGCAAGCAGAATCTGGCACTACGGAGTCACCAGAAAGACATCCATAATGATGAAAGAGATCAAGAAAACAAGGGGAATTTTTAAGAATTGGTAAATTTATTGGCCAAGTATGACCCTGTGCTCCGTCAACATTTGGTGAAAGTTAACCTGGGAAAGAAAATCGCTACTTCTTATCTGTCAGCAGAAATTCCAAATGAATTTATGAGTATTTTGGCAAAGCAGGTGAGAAAGAAAATCATTGATCAGATCAAGGAAAGCAAATATTTTTGCATAATTTTTTATAGCACTCCTGATGTATCTCACAAGGACCAGATGCGTGAGGTGTTGCGCTACATAAAAATTGACGAAAATAAAGTGACAGTGGAGGCGTTGTTTCTCTGCGTCATTGAGACAAAAGGTAAAAGTGCAGAGGACATTTCTAAACTGATTTTGAGATAACTGGAGAACGATGGAATTCAGATTGCTGTATTGGCCAGGCATTTGACAATGCTGCTATTATGGCAGGCTACCGATGGGGTGTGCAAAAACGAATCTCCGAAATCAACCGAAAAGCTCTATTTGTGCCATGCACTAACCATTTATTAAATCTGGCTTGTGCACATGCCGCTTCTATAGTGGTTCACTGTTACATTTTTTGGCATACTGGACCATTTATTCTCATTCTTTTCTGCATCTACACATCGCTAGCACGTCTTGATTAAGTTGATCGGTCTAAGTATCAAGCAGACTGTGCAAACTAGATGGAGTAGTTGAGCAGATGATGTAAATGTTGGGGTAAAAAATTATTGGAAGTCGTCCTTACCCTGAAACAGCTCACAGAAGAAGGAGAAAATGCAACCACAGAATCAGATGCATCTTTTAATTCTCAACTCGGTATTGTTGTTTCCGTTTCTTTTATTTCTGATCCTTTGGAAAACTATTCTCCCAGAAATCAATGATGCCCAGAAGTATCTTCAAGAACAGGAGCTGGATTTGCAACAAAGTGCTGTCAGGTTGACGGCGTTGAGAGATTTCCTTCTTTGGAATAGAGAAAAGATGGTGGACATTGCAATAGATGAGTCAAAAACCTCTGCTCTGAAATGGGGATAAACATGGAGCATGGTATCCGCAAAAAGAAATGAATGGGTGGTGAACAATTGACTGATGCAGCACTTGGGTTTGATACTGAGTTGAAACGGGAAATGTTGTCTGTCATAGACAGGTTGACTGAAGAAATATCTTGCAAATTTCAACAAGTTCAGAATCTTGCAAGTAAATACACTTTTCTTACACTGTCAAATCTGCTTGGTGATAATTATGATTGTCAGCTTAGTGAAATTGACAAAGATAAAGACAAATTCTTTGCTGAAAGGAAGAGATTACAGTATTTTGTGAAAGCTTCAGGAAGAGACAAAATCAATGGATCTCTTGAACTTTTGAACTTTATACAGAGATACCACCTTGGGGATTCCGTCTCTAATATTGTGATCTTGCTGTGCATTTTCCTTACCTGAGCTATTAGCGTTGCCAGCTGTGAACGCTCTTTCTCGAAACTGAAGCTCATAAAAAACTACCTTCAATCAAAAATGGGCTTACAGACTTGGCAGTCCTTTCTATAGAGAGGGAACTTGTCGATAGAGTGAATTTTTATAGAGTTATTGATAACTTTGCTGAAAAAAAGCGCGAAAGATATGTTTGTAAATTTTCAACCGACTTGATGCCTTGTGATAGTTCTCTCACAAAAAATAGATTTATAGCTTTATTTTTAATTTATTTAAAAAAAATGAAAACTATTTTTAAAAGGATTGAAACATTATTAACAACAACAAATTTCTTAAATTTTGCGATTACGCACATGGATTTCAAAAAGCACAGATAAAAGATGTTTTTTTTTCTCTTCAGGACGCTCGACTTCTTAATAATAACATTATGAAGAAAAAGAAAAGAAAACTGCATCGGACTATCCTCTCGTTGGTATAGTCATGTTTTTGTGAAAATTCGGAAATAACAATAAAAAGTAAATAAAAATGATTTTATCATTTCTTAACCTTTTCATGTTTTCAAATGTTCTCATTGAAATTTATAAATTCAAAGTTCAAATATTCTCATTTAAAGTTATAAAAAAATGTTTTCTAAAATGTGTGAATTTCCATTTCTTAAATTTTGCGCTCAAACCGAGCGATTACACACAAGGAGTTCAAAAAGCGCCGATACAAGACGTTTTTTTCTCTTTGAGAGGATCGACCTCTTAATGATAACATTATGAAGAAAAAGAAAAGGAAACTACATCAGACTATCCTCTCTTTGATACAGCCATGTTATTTAGCGAAAATTCGGACTTTAACAACAACAAAAAAAGTAAATAAAAATGATTTTAGCATTTTATAACATTTTCAGGTGTCCAGATGTTCTCATTTAAATTTAGTATACTTGTTTGTGTAACCAATTAATTTAATTGAACATTTTTTTATAATTTGAATTATACATTTTTGTTTTGAAAAACAATATTTGGTTTCTTTTGTTTCATATTAACGTTTACATAATTCCCTTCAGATTAATGTTTACATATTTATTATTATTCAAATTATTGAAAAGAATTTGTTAAATTAAAATTTAAAAAAAAGGGGAATTGTGTAAACATTAATCTGAAGGGAATTGTGTAAACATTAGTTCAATGAAAATAAATATTTTGAGGGCTTTTTGGAATTTTGAAGGTTTTAACAGGTTGTCGTGTGCCAGCAGTGAAGGGTGCAAAACAGGTAATCACATGCCAGCGGTGGGTGGGTGGGGGACAAAACAGATGATCATATGTCAGCAAGGGTGTGGGGCAAAACATGTAATTATATTCCAACGGAGAGGGGCAAAACATGCAATTATATGCCAGCGGGGCAAATTTTACGACCACCCCGAGCGGCAAAATCTGATGCTATGCCACTGATTAAAACTATGGTAAGTATTCAAAAGAATACTGCGTGTTCAATACAAGTGTTGGTGAAACAAGATTACTCTAGAGTGACAGAAAATCAAGATCATGAATAGGGATGAAAGAGAGTAACATGGTGTAGGTCATGGGTGTAGAAGGGCGTCATGTTTGGAATATGACTGCGATTATTTTGATAATTTGATTTGAAACTAACTGTAAACATTTGTTTTGTTTTCCATTTTGAATCATTTCAAAACAAAGCTGTCTTTTAAGTAAGGTGATAAATTCAAAAGTAAAATCATCGAACCTAGAACTGAAATATTAGCATGGTAGTGACGAATCTAGTCATCTGCAATAAAAAATACCTTGAGGGACACATATCCCTACGCAACATATCATGTGGGAATACACCTGACATTTAGCGAGTACTGATAGAGAAGGCTCTCAAGGAGCAACCACTGAGTTCAGTCTCCTGTTCAACCATGAAAGTACTAACCAGAAAAGTACAATTCCCCACCCTCTATAAAGAATATTTAACGACCTTCATTATCTGTCAGGCATTAAACAACACCACTACCAGCATTCAATCCCCTGGACACTAAACAGGCTAGTAAAACAGGAAGATCTTAAAGAGCCAAATAGGGAAGGAAGGGGGTAAAAGTCTGGCTGAGAAAATGTCTACCTCTAATCAATTTAGATGAGCTGGAAAGTGGAGTCACAATTCTTTTTCTTTTATCATACTTAGGCCTAATCAATGATATAAACTTATATATCGATTACTTACGAGTATGGTTTATTTGTTGAGTATTTGTTGACATTGGATTTGAAGACGATCATGTTGTAATCTGCAGGAAAGCAATCCTGCTGTAATAGGTTCCACCAACAGGAAGCCCTTGCACAGAAACTCTGTCCTGAAAGTTTCACTTGATGCTAAACTTATGGAGGAAGAAAGGAAATTATTTTGCCGTTATGGTAACTAGATGAGTTCTTGTAGGGAAGGGGTGACAAGGGTGACAAAAAGTTGTTAATATTCCCATGCCAACTCTCACATTAAATGGTGGTACCATTTAGAGTTCCATCTACTGACATCACTAAATAGACTCTCTCCTTGGCATGAAATTTCATCAGATGATTTGCATCATGAAGAATTAACTATTAACAAATCATGAATGACTGAACTAAAATGTTTCGTTTCTGAATTTTTGAGATGAGGATTGGTTATTCATATTATTTGGATTCATCAGACTACTGTTCTCATTTTGAATGTGATTTTCACACAACGTTTCAGTCGATGTAACTTCCGCCCTTTTAACTATTGTGGCACGAGTCCTTGCGGACAGTGATTGGAGTATTTGAAAAAAAAATTGTAAAAGTGATATTCTCCTGAAGGTTGAAAGTTCAATTCTCAGTGTAGACAACCGAAAAATACAATTGTGAAATACTTAGGATTCTATCCTGTCATGACTGACGAAACAAGAACATGCTACCCCCATGAAGTAAATAAAGGATTTTATTCAAGATTTCGTTCAAATTCCGGAGTTCAAGAGAAACATTCCTGAGTTTGACATGAAAACGACACTTAAGATGAGAATAGCAGAATCCAACTAATAACATGTTTCCATCAAAACAAATGAGTTTAACATAAAATAACCCAAAAGGGGTTGATATATCGTAAAATAAAATAACCGACCAAAACTATACAGTTAAAACAAATAAGTTTCACATTAAATAACCCAAAAGGGGTCTGTATGTCGTAAAATAAAATAGCCAATTTAAACTATACAATTAAAACAGATGAATTTCACATTAAATAACCCAAAAGAAATTGACATGTCGTAATATAATATAGCCAATCTAAACTATACTGTCAAAACAAATGTGTTTCACATTAAATAACCCAAAAGGGGCTAATATTTCGTAAAATAAAATAACTAACCAAAACTATACAATAAAAACAAATGAGTTTCACAATTAGTAACCCAAAAGGGGTTGATATGTGGTAAAATATAAAAAAAACTAACCTACACTATACAATTAGAACAAATGAAGTCTGCATAACTTCTACAATGAAAACGTGATACTTTTCTTAATGTAGGATTAGTTGGGATATCAATATTTATTCACAGTGTATATTTTTGGGTTAATTGGCTTTTATTTTAAGGCGTATCAATCATTTAAAACCTCAAAGGAGTTTATATGCTGTAAAATTAAGCAGCCGCTCCAAAATACACACATTGGACAAATATTTAAAAGCACACATTAAAAACTTAAAACATAAAACTGTTCCCAAAATGATTGGTTCTAGTATTTAAATAACATACAAAACAAAGTAACGAATATTCACCAATCCCCTTTGCTTTTCTCTCTGTTCATTCTTTCTCTTTTCCCTACTTACCTCTCCCACACTCTTACATCTCCTCTATCTTCACTACTCACTGAGAAAAGGCCAAAATATAGTATGACCTACATTCAGTGCTGATAAAACCCATTTCCCTCTTGACGCATTTAGATTTAACTAATTGTCCGGTGACTTGTTACATATATACATATAGTCTTGACACTCAGAAATTACTTAAACATGGAACTAACCACTTAGAAATTCTGCTCACAGTAAACTCTTAAGTGCATTTCATATTACATTAGTATAGGCAAACTCGATGTTGTCCAGGAATGAACGTGAACCTATATGTACTTGAAGGGGTCACCAAATGTAGAGGTGTCTAAATGAGGGCAGCGTTTGGGTGTGAAGAAGCGTTGTAAATATAACTCATCCTTAAAATGTTTGTTTTTATTATTCATTCTTAATATTTTTATACTTTCTTTTAATTCTGGCTAATGAATGTTTTTACAGGATAATCAGCCAAATTTAGTGTCACATTTCAGCTTGTTTTTATGTGACCTTTTGTGTGCATCGATTTTTTTATGTGCATCGATTTTTTATGTGCATTGATTTTTTTGTGTGCTTCGATTTTTCTATGTGCATCGATTTTTTGTGTGCATCGATTTTTTGTGTGCATCGATTTTTTGTGTGCATTGACTTTTTTGTGTGCATCGATTTTTTTATGTGCATCGATTTTTTGTGTGCATTGACTTTTTTGTGTGCATGCATCGATTTTTTATGTGCATCGATTTTTTGTGTGCATTGACTTTTTTGTGTGCATCGATTTTTTATGTGCATCAATATTTTGTGTGCATCGATTTTTTATGGGCATCGATTTTTTGTGTGCATCGATTTTTTGTGTGCATCGATTTTTTATGTGCATCGATTTTTTGTGTGCATTGACATTTTTGTGTGCTTCGATTTTTTTATGTGCATCGATTTTTTGTGTGCATTGACTTTTTTGTGTGCATCGATTTTTTTATGTCCATCGATTTTTTATGTGCATCGATTTTTTTATGTGCATCGATTTTTTGTGTGCATCGATTTTTTGTGTGCATCGATTTTTATGTGCATCGATTTTTGTGTGCATCGATTTTTTATGTGCATCGATATTTTGTGTGCATCGATTTTTTATGGGCACCGATTTTTTGTGTGCTTCGATATTTTGTGTGCTTCGATTTTTTATGTGCATCGATATTTTGTGTGCATCGATTTTTATGTGCATCGATTTATTGTGTGCATCGATTTTTTATGTGCATCGATTTTTTATGTGCATCGATTTTATGTGCATCGATTTTTATGTGCATCGATTTTTTGTGTGCATCGATTTTTTATGTGCATCGACTTTTTATGTGCATCGATTTTTTGTGTGCATCGATTTTTATGTGCATCGATTTTTTTATGTGCATCGATTTTTTGTGTGCATCGATTTTTTATGTGCATCGATTTTTTATGTGCATCGATTTTTTTTATGTGCATCGATTTTATGTGCATCGATTTTTATGTGCATCGATTTTTTGTGTGCATCGATTTTTTATGTGCATCGACTTTTTATGTGCATCGATTTTTTGTGTGCATCGATTTTTATGTGCATCGATTTTTTTATGTGCATCGATTTTTTGTGTGCATCAATTTTTTATGTGCGTCGATTTTTTATGTGCATCGATTTTTTTTATGTGCATCGATTTTTTGTGTGTATCGATTGTTTATGTGCATCGATTTTTCGTGTGCATCGATTTTTTATGTGCATCGATTTTTATGTGCATCGATTTTTTATGTGTATCGATTTTTATGTGCATCGATTTTTTGTGTGCATCGATTTTTTATGTGCATCGATTTTTTGTGCGCATCGATTTTTTATGTGCATCGATTTTTTATGTGCATCGATAAATAATTCGGGAAATTGTCAATTTGTGCATGTTACCACAGTAAATACGGAATGGCTAGAATCAGTGGGTGTTATTCTCTTTCGAAAAAGGACTAAAATAATTATTTCTCGCAATAATTACTGTCTTTGTATCCGTTCTGTTATTCAAGTAATAACATTTCTGTTATTCAACTAATAATATTTCTGTTATTCAACGAATAATATTTTTGTTATTCAACGAATAATATTTCTGTTATTCAACGAATAATATTTCTGTTATTCAACTAATAATATTTCTGTTATTCAACTAATAATATTTCTGTTATTCAACTAATAAAATTTCTGTTATCCAACGAATAATATTTCTGTTATTCAACGAATAATATTTCTGTTATTCAACTAATAATATTTCTGGTATTCAACTAATAAAATTTCTGTTATTCAACTAATAATATTTCTGTTATTCAACGAATAATATTTCTGTTATTCAACTAATAATATTTCTGTTATTTCTGTTATTCAACGAATAATATTTCTGTTATTCAACTAATAACATTTCTGTTATTCAACGAATAATATTTCTGTTATTCAACGAATAATATTTCCGTTATTCAACTAATAATATTTCTGTTATTCAACTAATAATATTTCTGTTATTTAACGAATAATATTTCTGTTAGTCAACGAATAATATTTCTGTTATTCAACTAATAATATTTCTGTTATTCAACTAATAATATTTCTGGTATTCAACTAATAATATTTCTGTTATTCAACGAATAATATTTCTGTTATTCAACTAATAATATTTCTGTTATTTCTGTTATTCAACGAATAATATTTCTGTTATTCAACTAATAACATTTCTGTTATTCAACGAATAATACTTCTGTTATTCAACGAATAATATTTCCGTTATTCAACTAATGATATTTCTGTTATTCAACTAATAATATTTCTGTTATTTAACGAATAATATTTCTGTTATTCAACGAATAATATTTCTGTTATTCAACTAATAATATTTCTGTTATTTCTGTTATTCAACGAATAATATTTCTGTTATTCAACTAAGAACATTTCTGTTATTCAACGAATAATATTTCTGTTATTCAACGAATAATATTTCCGTTATTCAACTAATAATATTTCTGTTATTCAACTAATAATATTTCTGTTATTTAACGAATAATATTTCTGTTATTCAACGAATAATATTTCTGTTATTCAACTAATAATATTTCTGTTATTTCTGTTATTCAACGAATAATATTTCTGTTATTCAACTAATAACATTTCTGTTATTCAACGAATAATATTTCTGTTATTCAACTAATAATATTTCCGTTATTCAACTAATAATATTTCTGTTATTCAACGAATAATATTTCTGTTATTCAACTAATAATATTTCCGTTATTCAACTAATAATATTTCTGTTATTCAACGAATAATATTTCTGTTATTCAACTAATAATATTTCCGTTATTCAACTAATAATATTTCTGTTATTCAACTAATAATATTTCCGTTATTCAACTAATAATATTTCTGTTATTCAACTAATAATATTTCTGTTATTCAACTAATAATATTTCTGTTATTCAACTAATAATATTTCCGTTATTCAACTAATAATATTTCTGTTATTCAACTAATAATATTTCTGTTATTCAACTAATAATATTTCTGTTATTCAACTAATAATATTTCCGTTATTCAACTAATAATATTTCTGTTATTCAACTAATAATATTTCTGTTATTCAACTAATAATATTTCTGTTATTCAACTAATAATATTTTTGTTATTCAACTAATAATATTTCTGTTATTCAACTAATAATATTTCTGTTATTCAACTAATAATATTTCTGTTATTCAACGAATAATATTTCTGTTATTCAACTAATAATATTTCCGTTATTCAACGAATAATATTTCTGTTATTCAACTAATAATATTTCCGTTATTCAACTAATAATATTTCTGTTATTCAACGAATAATATTTGTTTTATTCAACTAATAATATTTCTGTTATTCAACTAATAATATTTCTGTTATTCAACTAATAATATTTCTGTTATTCAACTAATAATATTTCTGTTATTTAACGAATAATATTTCTGTTATTCAACGAATAATATTTCTGTTATTCAACTAATAATATTTCTGTTATTCAACGAATAATATTTCTGTTATTCAACTAATAATATTTCCGTTATTCAACTAATAATATTTCTGTTATTCAACGAATAATATTTTTTTTATTCAACTAATAATATTTCTGTTATTCAACTAATAATATTTCTGTTATTCAACTAATAATATTTCTGTTATTCAACGAATAATATTTGTTTTATTCAACTAATAATATTTCTGTTATTTAACGAATAATATTTCTGTTATTCAACTAATAATATTTCCGTTATTCAACGAATAATATTTCTGTTATTCAACTAATAATATTTCCGTTATTCAACGAATAATATTTCTGTTATTCAACTAATAATATTTCCGTTATTTAACTAATAATATTTCTGTTATTCAACGAATAATATTTGTTTTATTCAACTAATAATATTTCCGTTATTCAACTAATAATATTTCTGTTATTCAACTAATAATATTTCTGTTATTCAACGAATAATATTTGTTTTATTCAACTAATAATATTTCTGTTATTTAACGAATAATATTTCTGTTATTCAACTAATAATATTTCCGTTATTCAACGAATAATATTTCTGTTATTCAACTAATAATATTTCCGTTATTCAACGAATAATATTTCTGTTATTCAACTAATAATATTTCCGTTATTCAACTAATAATATTTCTGTTATTCAACTAATAATATTTCTGTTATTCAACGAATAATATTTGTTTTATTCAACTAATAATATTTCCGTTATTCAACTAATAATATTTCTGTTATTCAACTAATAATATTTCTGTTATTCAACTAATAATATTTCTGTTATTCAACTAATAATATTTCTGTTATTTAACGAATAATATTTCTGTTATTCAACTACTACTCAAGACCGATGATGAGGGGAGATTCTGTCATGATTTCTCCATTGCTTATGACCTCACTCAGATTGTTCACGAACCCACCCGTGTGCCCGGCAATGACGGCCAGTATGCAAGTCTCCTAGACCTTTTTCTCACAACTTGCCCTGAACTATGTTCAGTTTCCGTTCTGTCCCATCTTGGATCTTCCGACCACTCAGTTGTATCAATTAAGATAAAAATGAAATGTAATAAGTCCTCAGACGTACCTCTCCATCGTGCAGTATATCGATACACTATAGCTGACTGGGATAGCTTCCGTACATTTATATCGGATCTTCCTCTGGGTTCCACGTTTAAAAAGGATGTGTCGTCTATAGTATCAGACCTGACAGAATGGTTAATTGTAGGTATAGACAATTTCATACCCACGAAAAAGTTCCAGCAAAAACCTAACAGCCAGCCATGGTTTTCTCCAGAATGTGCTGCTGCTATTGCGCACAGAAATCAATTTTTCCACTGCTTCCAACGTAATATATGTATGGAAACTAAAGCCGCTTTCAGGACTGCCAGCAACCATTGTAAGAAAGTAATAAAGAATGCAAGAGAGTTGTGTGCTCAGTCCGTCAAGTCCAAAGTAACTGAACAGCGGCTTGATTCCCACCAGTTTTGGCAAATTGCAAACAGAATCCTGAACAGAAGCATGTGCTCCATCCCAACTATCATCAATGGACCTGAGGTAATCTCGTCAGCATCAGACAAAGCCAAACTCTTTGCCAAGAACTTTGCATCCAATTCTACCCTTTGCGACCAAGGCCGCCAACCCCCAATATTTCCTCCTGTATCAGAAAACACACTATGTGATATACATATATCTGTATGTGATGTTGCCAAGCTAATCAAAAACCTTGATTCCAGTAAAGCAACCGGCCCTGACGGTATTCCAATTATAGTACTCAAAAAACTTCAACCAGAACTAGCACCCATACTTACAAAACTGTTTAAACATTGTCTTAAGGAAAATTGCTTCCCATCACCCTGGAAAATCTCATCAGTATGCCCTGTATTTAAGAATTCAGGTGATCGTTCATCCCCCTCTCTGTACAGGCCAATAAGTCTCCTGTGCGTCATGAGTAAGTTGCTGGAATCTGTGTTAAATAGAGAAGTAATCAACTATCTCGGCAAAAATAACCTTCTTAGTGACACACAATATGGTTTCCGTTCTGCTAGATCTACAGCAGATGTGCTTACAGTTATATCTCATAGGATTAGCGAATCTTTCGACAGAGGCAACCTTTCTAGGGCAATTGCTCTTGACATATCTAAAGCCTTTGATAGGGTATGGCATAAAGGTTTACTTCACAAGATCTCCAGCTATGGTATAGCTGGAAATGTCTTCTCAGTTATTAAATCATTTCTCTCTGATAGGTTCATAAGAGTAGTAGTTGATGGGCAAAAATCAGAAGCTCATAGTATAAATGCTGGAGTCCCTCAGGAGTCCATCCTGGGCCCAACTCTTTTCCTGATCTACATTAATGATCTTCCAAATCATATCCTTACATCATTCGTAGACATTTTTGCTGACGACACTACCATCTATGGTAGCACATCTAAGACAGTAAACGACCAAGTTCTCTCCGATTCTCTCTCCTCTGATCTTGATCACATTGTACAATGGGGAAAGGAGTGGCTGGTTACTTTTAATGCATCTAAAACCAAGCTTCTATCTTTACATCATCAACGTTCTGATCCCCATCTGGCATCAATTAAAATGAATGGCTCTCGTCTTGGGGAGGGCTCAAGTTTTGACAGGCTTCTGGGCTTGACCATTACTTCTGATCTTAAATGGAATACGTACATCAAATCTGTTGCCAAGGCCGCTGGAAAAATGGTGGGATCCTTCTATCAATCCAGTAGATATCTCACTGCTGATGCAATTATCTATCTATATAAGAGCCAGATACGTCCAAGGATGAAATACTGTTGCCACATATTGGCAGGAGTTGCTAGAAAAGACTTGTCCTGCCTTGATAGGGTTCAAAATAGACTTCGTGGCCTGGTGGGAGATGTCCTTTTCTCTTCGCTGCAACCTCTATCTCACAGAAGAGATGTTGCGAGCTTGTCTCTGCTTTATCGTTATTTTCATGGAAAGTGCTCAACTGAGCTTCAATCTATGGTCCTCCCTCGCCAAACTTTCACAAGAAACACTAGACTAGCTGAAAACATTATCAATAATTTTCCCCACTCTTTATCTGTACCTAAACCTAAACATAGATTCCATGATCAAAGCTTCTTTCTTAGAACTGCACGCCTGTGGAATTGTCTTCCGTTTTCCTGTGTTCCAGCTGTCTATAATATGGTTGTCTTCAAGTCCAACGTGGACAAGTTTCTGATGAGCCGTTCCACTTAAGTTAACAAATTTACCGAACTTCCATTACTATCGATTACTATATTGTCCTTTTGACTACTCTACACTCTTTAACCCTTATCCTTGAGTGGCCTACTATCGGCCTTGATAAGTGGTGACGCCTATGTAAAAAAAAAAAAAACTACTAATATTTCTGTTATTCAACTAATAATATTTCTGTTATTGAACTACTAATATTTCTGTTATTCAACGAATAGCATTTCTGTTATTCAACTAATAATATTTCTGTTATTCAACTACTAATATTTCTGTTATTCAACTAATAATTTTTCTGTTATTCAACTACTAATATTTCTGTTATTCAGCTAATATTTCTGTTATTCAACTACTAATATTTCTGTTATTCAACTAATAATTTTTCTGTTATTCAACTAACAATATTTCTGTTATTCAACTAAGAATATTTCTGTTACTCAACTAATAATATTTCTGTTATTCAACTAATAATATTCCTATTATTCAACGAATAATGTTTCTGTTATTCAGCTAATAATATTTCTGTTATTCAACTAATAATATTTCTGTTATTCAACTAATAATATTTCTCTTTTTCCACTAATAATATTTCTGTTATTCAACAAATAATATTTCTGTTATTCAACTAATAATATTTCTGTTATTCAACTAATAATATTTCTGTTATTCAGCTAATAATATTTCTGTTATTCAACTAATAATATTTCTGTTATTCAACGAATAATATTTCTGTTATTCAACTAATAATATTTCTGTTATTCAACTAATAATATTTCTGTTATTCAACTAATAATATTTCTGTTATTCAACTAATAATATTTCTGTTATCCAGCTAATAATATTTCTGTTATTCAACTAATAATATTTCTGTTATTCAACTAATAATATTTCTGTTATTCAACAAATAATATTTCTGTTAGTCAACTAATAATATTTCTGTTAGTCAACGAATAATATTTCTGTTATTCAACGAATAATATTTCTGTTATTCAACGAATAATATTTCTGTTATTCAACAAATAATATTTCTGTTATTCAACTAATAATATACTAGCGGGACCTATGGAAATTCCATAAGGGACTGATTCATGTTGGCATTCTGTAGATATTCAGCATAAATGATATTACTGTAGCTCTTTTGTTAAAACTGCAAAAAGTATTTGTCCAAGCTAGCAGGGACGCCCGGGGTAGCCAGGTCGTAAAATACGCTTAAATATGATATTTTTAATTCTTGCAGATTTCGTATATGTTATTATAGAGTTAATGTTTTATCGATTTTTATATATTATAAAGTTGTGATTTCAAAAATATAAAATATATCTATATGACTTGGGTTCATCAGCTTGAATCGAAACTCTATTCCAAACTTATATATATATATATATATATATATATATATATATATATATATATATATATATATATATATATATATATATATATATATATATATATATATATAACTTTTGTTCCTTCAGCTATAATCGAAACCCAAACTAAAACTTATGAAGAATTCTTGATAAAATAATTTATAAAAAAACAGATTACTAAAGTGTCATCAGCTAAAATCGAAGTCGAAACTAAAACTTATGAGGAATTCTTGATAAAATTATTCATAAAAAAAATAGATGACTTAAGTTCCATCAGCTATAATCGAAACCCAGATTTATGAATAATTCTTGGTACAATTATTTATGACAACAAATGGAAGTGCATAACAATTAAACGGCCCGAATATAAGTATGACACAGAAAATAACACACACAACACACATTATCGTATTAATATATAGATTATTTGCATTCTTTCGACTACTGTGCTGCACAAAATTTCAAACAAAACCCTTTCTTTAATCCACAGAAGTAGCATGCTCTTGTTCCATCAGCTATGATTGGGTAGAAGTCCTAAGTTATTCACAATTGTATTTTTGAGTGTCACCCACACTGAGGTTGAACCTTCACCCTCCAATATGCTATCCCCGTGGATTAAATAAAGATTTTCATTTAAACTTCCGTGCAGATTCCTGAGTTTGGCAAAAAAGATTCCAGATTTCAACAAGATACACCTGAAGAAGGTCAGAGTTTACATCGGTCAAAATGTGAAAATCACACTCAAGATGAGAACAGTAGTCTGAAGAATCCAAATAATATGAATAATTAATCCTTATCGCAAAAATTTAGCAACATAATATCTAAATGTACCATTGTAAAAGGACTGGAAAGTTATTCAAAGAGTGAAGCTTGCGTGTTTTCTTATTGTTGTTCGGACATTGTTTGTATTTTTAACTTGTCGATATCTTGATTTTATCACCTTTAATGACGCTGACATTCTGGAATATAATGAGTCATGCAGACTGTCCAAAACAGATTTTCGTAGCTTATGCACGACAAAAAAATTACATTATATTGTTTCATGTTCATTTATAGGCTATAGCTTTAGCTGATAAATTGACGGAAATGCTATGAAAATAACACTCAAGATGATAACAGCAGTCCAAAGAATCCAAATGATACGAATTATGTCAAAATTACTTATGGTTGTGTATGCTGTTGACCAGAACCAGGAGATACTTACCCTAAAATCTGCCAAAATGGTTGGAAAACATTCTTCAGATTAACAGAACACAATTAAGCACAGGTTATTCTGCAATGAGTTAAAATGCATTGTTTGCGACATGATTAAAATAAAATAAAAAAGAAGAGCAGTTACTTATTTTTGCATGTTTTAAGACACTTTTTAAACCAGTTTAAGGCAAAATTATTTCTTATGTTCTTTTCTATTATTTTATGATATTTTTGTTGTGCATAATTTGACTTCCATTTTGATATTCGAACCAAGATTAGAGTTGTATAATAATTTGGAAATACGTGAGAAAAAGTTGTATTTTATAGAAGCTTAATGTGTCTGTCGCCTTGAATGTAAAAGCCTCACAAACATAAAGACCTGACTAATGAGAGTTATGGATCTCAAAAGGTTGATAGTGTTTGACCTCTACTACCTCGAATTCTGAAGGTCCACTTGTCACCATTTTGTTTCCAATACACAAATCTGCATGTGATGCAAAATCATCCCCCTTAACCAAGCACTTTGTTGCAATAGCTCCAGAATCATTCCAAAGTTGGCAACGACGTGTGGAGGTTAGTTGAAGACATTGTTACACATAATTAAAGCCAATGTTGAACCAACCTCTGGTTCACAAGTCTATGAACTGGCTGCCCATAACTATCTTGGCCGCTGCAGACCGTTGTGCATGGTCTACGTTCATCTGAGGCTATATATTGTATGTGAGGAGTCGGTTCAACTCATCCTGGGTCACCAAAGTAAGTAGACAAAAATGTTAGAGTGCACTGCAGAAGCGAAACAAGTGATCTTCAAAAATTTATATTTAAAAAATTCTAAATCTTAAAGCATCACTAAAAATTGTCACATAATTCAGCTTCTGAGTCAATGTCATAAATCGTTATGTCATTAACATTTCCCTTACGAGTTTTCATAGTTTTTACACTCACAAAAGTTTTGAAAGGAAAATTCAGTTTGAACCAACAAGAAGTTCCACTAGCACGTCTCATATAAGTGATTACATTCCTGCTTTCCACTTCATGTTTTAATGGTTAATACATTCCTGCTTTCCACTTCATGTTTTAATGGTTAATAAATTCCTGCTTTTAACGTCATGTTTTAAATGTTTAATACATTCCTGCTTTCCACTTTATGTTTGAAATCGTAAATACATTCCTGCTTTCCACTCCATGTTTTAATGGTTAATACATTCCTGCTTTCCACTTTATGTTTTAAATGTTTAATACATTCCTGCTTCCCGCTTCATGTTTGAAATGGTAAATAAATCCCTGCTTTCCACTTCATGTTTGAAATGGTTAATACATTCCTGCTTTCCACTTAATGTTTGAAATGCTTAAGGCATTCCTGTTTTCAACTTCATGTTTGAAATGGTAAATACATTCCTGCTTCCCACTTCATGCTTGAAATGGTAAATAAATTCCTGCTTTCCACTTCATGTTATAAATTGTTCATACATTCATGCTGTCCATTTCATGTTTTAAATTGTTCATATATTCCTGCTTTCCACTTCATGTTTTAAATGTTTAACACATTCCTGCTTTCAACTTCATGTTTAAATGGTTAGCCAATTCCTGTTTTCCACTTCATGTTTTAATGGTTAATACATTCCTGCTTTCCACTTCATGTTTTAAATGCTTAATACATTTCTTCTTTCCACTTTATGTTTTAAATGTTTAATACATTCCTGCTTTCCACTTCAACTTTTAAATGGTTTATACATTTCTGCTTTAAACTTCATGTTTCAAATGTTTAATACATTCCTGCTTTCCACTTTATGTTTGAAATGGTTAATACATTTCTGCTTTCCACTTCATGTTTTAATGGTTAGTACATTCCTGCTTTCCACTTCATGTTTGAAATGGTTAATACATTCCTACTTTCCACTTCATGTTTTAAATGGTTAATACATTTCTGCTTTTCACTTCATGTTTTAAATGCTTAATACATTCTTGCTTTCCACTTCATGTTTTAAATGGTTAATACATTCCTGCGTTCCACCTCATGTTTTAATGGTTAATACATTTCTGCTTTTCACTTCATGTTTTAAATGGTTAATACATTTCTGCTTTCAACTTCATGTTTTAAATGGTTTATAAATTCCTGGTTTCCACTTCATGTTTAAATGGTTTATACATTCCTGCTTTCCACTGCATGTTTTAATGGTTAATACATTACTGCTATCCACTTAATGTTGGGAATGGTTAATACATTACTGCTATCCACTTAATGTTGGGAATGCTTAATACATTTCTGCTTTCCACTTCATGTTTTAAATTGTTAGTACATTCCCGCTTTCCACTTCATGTTTTAATGGTTAGTACATTCCTGCTTTCCACTTCATGTTTTAAATGGTTAATACATTCCTGCTTTCCACTTCATGTTTTAAATGTTTAATACATTCCTGCTTTCCACTTCATGTTTCAATGGTTAGTACATTCCTGCTTTCCACTTCATGTTTTAAATGGTTAATACATTTCTGCTTTCCACTTCATGTTTTAAATGGTTAATACATTTCTGTATTCCACTTCATGTTTGAAATGCTTAATACATTTCTGCTTTCCACTTCATGTTTTAAATGGTTAGTACATTCCTGCTTTCCACTTCATGTTTTAAATGGTTAATACATTTCTGCTTTCCACTTCATGTTTTAAATGGTTAATACATTTCTGCTTTCCACTTCATGTTTTAAATGGTTAATACATTCCTGCTTTCCACTTAATGTTGGCAATGGTTAATACATTCCTGCTTTCCACTTCATGTTTTAAATGGTTAATACATTCCTGCTTTCCACTTCATGTTTTAAATGGTTAATACATCCCTGCTTTACACTTCTTGTTTTAATGGCAAATACATTCCTGCTTTCCACTTCATGTTTTAAATAGTTAATACATTTCTGCTTTCCACTTCATGTTTTAAATGGTTAATACATTCCTGCTTTCCACTTAATGTTGGCAATGGTTAATACATTCCTGCTTTCCACTTCATGTTTTAAATGGTTAATACATTTCTGCTTTCCACTGCATGTTGTAAATGGTTAATACATTCCTGCTTTTCACTGCATGTTTTAATGGTTAATACATTCCTGCTTTTCACTTCATGTTTAAATGGTTAATACATTCCTGCTTTTCACTTAATGTTGGGAATGGTTAATACATTACTGCTTTCCACTTAATGTTTTAAATGGTTAATACATTCCTGCTTTTCACTTCATGTTTTAAATGGTTAATACATTCCTGCTTTCCACTTCATGTTTTAATGGTTAATACATTCCTGCTTTTCACTTCATGTTTTAAATGTTTAATACATTCCTGCTTTCCACTTCATGTTTCAATGGTTAGTACATTCCTGCTTTCCAC
>NC_136515.1:34220571-34258071 GCF_053919585.1 Euprymna scolopes
ACAAGATACTGCAAGTCACAAATCGTGTTAGTGAGTACCTTTGTACTTGCATTGAAGCGCCTAATGTTGAACAACCCCCCAGTAGTTCAGTAACGAATATAGACACCATCAGAGCACCCCCAAAAATGTCATCCGAAAGATCATGGTGAAATACAACATTTTCTGACTAACACATAGTCTATCAAGTGCCATTTTTTTTAACCAGGATTCATCCAGGTCGTCTTGTATTTGTCCTTCTGCTGGAACACGGTGTTACCGATTTTAAAACCCATCTTTGAACAAAACTGCAACAACATCAGACCATTGCTATTACACTTGCCCACTCCGTGTTTACCCAGCACGTCCCAGGTTTCAAAATCTCTTCCACTCTAGCATTAAAATCTTCAAGAATGAAGATCTTATCAGCAGAGGGAATGTGTCTAACTACACTGCACAAAGCAAGGTAGAAAGCAACCTTTTCATCTTCTGTTGCATCCATAGTGGGTGGATAGACACTCAAAAAAGTTGTATAACGACCATTTACCAGAGGTAACCTCATAGTCATGATCCGGTCACTCACACTACAGGGAAGTTCTTCCAGGCTAGAAAGAATTGATGCCTTTATAGTAAAAGCAACGCCTGATTCCCTCTTACATCCATCCGCTCTACCACTCCAGAAAATGGAGTAGGCCCCAGCCAACTCAGAAAACTGTCCCTGGTCTCAGACAGAGCAACTATGTCCATGTCATAACATTGAAGTTCCTTAGATACAAGAGCAGATCTATGCTCTGGACGCGTTATTGCTGACGGTAAGTCAAGCAGCGTCCGCACATTCCAACAGCCGATGGTCATTGTCATATATTTCTTTGCAGTAGCATGATAACGACCGGGTCCAGGCTGTGGAGCCCTGAAACACCTGCCGGGCCAGGCCCTGGAAATTCCAGTTCCCTTATTGCCATTTACGTTTATAATAAATTTTCCAACTTCATTGAATGTTTTGCCGTTTTAGGCTACAGCCAGCCTTTTTTGCTATAAAGATACACGAGATGGTAAAAAGTGTAATTTATATTGAGCAATGCCTGTGCATGAGGATTGTTATAGTGGGGAAAGACTTTGCACCGAGACAATCCCACTCTCTAAACAACTGCCACATTGATCCAAAAAGAAGAGCAAGTTAACATCATTGGATGCAGCAGTCATCACAGGTTTTATACCAGAGTTTTCCTTCTCCTAGGGAGGTTGCCTTCACTACGGCTTACAGAGCCCTCTCCACCCACCATGCCATTTGATCCATGACTGGAACTTAGGTTGCTGGGCACCAGAGCATATTCCACACGCCGGTGGGTCATATATACCGCAGCTTACAGGGCCTAAGCTCCTCTGGATACATACATATATACATACATACATACATTAATACATACATACATACATTTAAACAGACAGGTGAGATGGATATTATAGATGATCACAGAATATAATGAATTTTTACTTAAATCTTAGTGGAAATGTATTATTTTGTTTAAACAAAAAATACCTTTACTAAAGTTATGGTTTTTTGTAGTTAAAAAAAAAATGCACGAATTTATTTTTTGCTTTTTTATGAAAATAAAGCATCGTAATTTGTAACAATAAAAAATATATATTTAATTTTTATAGGATCATTACGGAAAAAGCTCCTAAAGTCCATATTAATGAATTCGATATAACTCCAAAAAAAATTTAATTTCTTGAACTACCGATATTATCATTGAATTAAGCATTGTTTATCTAATATTTTCACACAAAAAAATTATGATTACAAAAAATATTTCAACTTTTGTTTTTGAATTACAGGTTCTCCATAATTTTTATATGTACGATTCTAATATTTTCCTTGCTTGAATGAATGTGAAACTTTCGGCATAACAAAATTTTTATATAAACTTGAAAAAATAAACCTTTTTTAATTTAAAAGCAGGAACATAGAAAAATAATTAAATTAAAAATGGTAAAAATTAGACGAAGGTTCATGATAAGAATGTACGCGTACATAGCTGGGAGAAAAAAAGAACAACAGCACTCCATACCTCCCTTTAACTACCTGGCGTCATTTTCAGACAGCCTTTCGACTGTCTGAAATTTTGGGCTTCTATATAATTCATGTTACAAGGAATTTGTTTTCTTTCAGTTGGACAAAGCGAGAAGCTATTTTTGTACAAACAGGGTGTTTTTTTTTATTATTTAATTCAATATCTTAGGACTTTACTAAATAACTTCGAAATTGACCCAGAAAACAAATATTTATCTTTCAAAGGATTTTTACAATAAATGACTTCAAAATTTAGCTGAATTGAATTTAGCTTGCCGTAAAAACATTTTTCATAATTTTTTTTTTTTTTTTCGTATGTACAATATTTTTTTCTTTTGGAAATTAACTTTAGTCTTTAATCTTTCAAATACAATCAAAAAATGTGGGAAACCTTAAAAAAAATTATGATAAATCGGCTTTCAAATCTTTGTTCCCCTATTTTTATTCTGCCATTTTTGCCTATACCTAATACCTTTTCAATGAAGAAATGACTTCTTATTTATTTGTCTTTCTTGTTGTTCCTTCACAAAAATTTACAGCAAAAATTCGATACTTGCTTTTTTTGTGAGAAGCCAAAATTTTCTTTTTCTTGTTTTTGGCGTCCACTGCTATGTCGGCATGGCCCTTTTCTTTCTTTTTTCTGCTTTTTTTCCACGTGCTGGCTTCCCATTGGCTGGTTCAAAATTGCCATTTCTTTTCCTCTTCTGCTTCCTGTCTGGAAACTTCTGGCTCTTTATGTTTAAAAAAATAATTTAATCTCAGAAGAACATGTGCCAACAAGTTTCCTATCTTAACTACTACGTTCATGGAACAAAATATGTGAATATAACAAAAGTATGTTTTTTTTTTTTTTTTTTTTTTTCAAAAGATTTAATTTCTGTTTTTCTCAAAGTTATTGAGTTTTATTTTGGGTGTACGCACTCTTTGAGTGGAAATCTAATATCATTGAGATGAAAGATTGTTTTTCTGTGAATAGTTGCCATTCTGAGGAATTTATATAATTATTTGTGATCATTTCGTTGGAGAAATTCGTTCAAATCACAAAATTTCTCGAATTCTATGTCTAAGATCCGGAATCTCAAAACATCAAGTTTGCAAACAAAAGAGAGACTTTAAGGTTGTACTAAGTTTCTGCAATAAGTCGTCTAGAAAGTTCTAGATTCATCCTGTTAACTGAAAATCATGTAAGTGTGCTCCTATACATATGAAAAAGTTTGTGAATCTTTTAGATGAGGATTGAAAATTTGAATTATTTGGATTATCGGACTACTGTTCTCATCGTCAGTGTTATTTTCACACCATTTGGGCCGATGTAACCTCCAGCCTTTTTCAGGTGTGTCTTTCTGTCAAACTCTGGAATGTGCATGAAACTTTGAACAGAACACTTTATTTAATCCATGGATATAGCATGCTCTCGTTCCATTAGTCATAATCCGGTAGAAGTCTTAAGTAATTCTCAATTGTATTCTTAATATTATTCACAATGGGGAGTGAACCTTCAACCTCCAGGAGAGTGCAAGTTACAACTGAATTTTCCCTAGCAGTTTATTCGTTATGCCACGAGTCCACAAAGTGATGTCTTTTTCAACTACTAACAAAATATTAAAATGGCTTATTTGTTTACAAAGGAACCGAAATCCATTTTCATGGATTTAATCTCGTAATAGAATTTTTAAAAGTTCGTTTTTACTAAGAAAATCAAACACGTACAATTGAAATTTGTACTTAAGATTTGCTTCTTTAACTAAAATGAATTTATTATAAAATGATTTAAAAAGATAACACGAGAACAGTTTTCTTAGAACACTTAACTTATAATAATCGATTTTATTTGCTTTAAAATAATAGAGTAAATATTTTTAAAAAATATTTATTTTTATTATTTTCTATTCAAAACTATAAGGAAGGAAGCCTAGTCCTCCTCCCTCCAAAAAATTCATCTTTAGAACGGTCCTAAAATCTATTTTCAATTGATATTCATTTCATTATAACTAAATTTTCCTAAGTAGCATTATCTAACCCTGTTGGACACGTTTACACTGAGACTCAGTAGATGGCCCCAGAGTAGAATTATCCCTCCTTTTTGTGACGATAGATGGCGATTCAATCTGTATTATAAAAAGGGATGAACAGACCCCCTCCTCTCTCTCTCTCTCTCTCTCTCTCTCTCTCTCTCTCTCTCTCTCTTTAGCCATGAGATGGCACAGTTTCTTGTTTTATGGTGCTCTATTCAAGCCCCAAAATTCTATCTTGAGAGGCAAATGAAATCTATTGAGCCACTGGCTTCAGCATCGACTAGAAGACTCTCAAACCCAACTTGGCAACAGGCATACACCCATGGACTTAACAATGTAACACACACATACACTCATACTTACATATACAAATGCACTCGGTCTGTACATACAAATATTCTCCTGATATGAACTCTTAATCATTTCCCTACAAATTGGACATTTATCCTTTCCTTCATACATATGAGCTCTCTAACATTTTACTCATCCTGGCTCATATAAACACAATATTCGGTATGTAAGACTTTCCTCTGCGTGCGCACACACACACACACACACACCATTTGTTAGATTCGCTTATACACATTCTCAATGGAAACAATTTCATAGAAAACTATTATGACAGCTTCATATATCTTCCTTATATAGAGAGAGGTTTTATTTGTCATTTTAGATTTCCTACAAGAATGAAGAAAAATAAATAGAAAGATTTAGAAAAGTCCAACAGATCCCAGAACTTTCACAAAAGGTTGAGAGGGTTCTAGAATATTCTAATAGTAGGCTCTCTATAAAAGAGTTTGCTTGTTTTTGTTTTTCTTTATGCTAACCTCACAGTTGATGACATGATGGGTTCAACCTCAGCTCTAATGTGATTCCAGGGTTATGTATACCGATACTATATGGCTGACTGGGATAGCTTCCGTACATTCATATCTGATTTACCTCTGCACTCCATGTTTAAAAAGGAAGTGTACTCTATAGTATCAGATCTGACCGAATGGTTAATTATAGGCATAGACCAATTCATACCATCTAAAAAATTACAACAAAGACCTAACAGCCAGCCATGGTTCTCCCCAGAATGTGCTGCTGCTATCGTGCACAGAAATCACTTTTTCCATAGCTACCAACGTAATAGATGCACTGAGACTAAAGCTGCTTTCAGGACTACCAGCAACCACTGTAAAACAGTAATAAAAAATGCAAGAGAGCTATATGCTCAGTTTGTTAAATCCAAGGTAGCTGATCAGCGGCTTGGTTCCCACCAATTTTGGCAAATAACAAATAGGATCCTGAACAGAAGTGTGCGTTCTATCCCAACCATTATCAATGGACCAGAGGTCATCTCGTCAGCATCAGACAAGGCCAAACTATTTGCAAAGAACTTTGCAGCTAATTCTACCCTGTGCGACGAAGGCCATCAACTCCCCATATTTCCTCCTATAACACAGAACACACTAGGTAACATACAAATATCTGTGCATGAGGTCGCCAAGCTAATCAAGAACCTTGATTTCAGTAAAGCAACTGGCCCTGACGGCATCCCAATTCTAGTGTTAAAAAAGCTTCAACCAGAACTTGCTCCCATACTTACGAAACTGTTTAAGCGCTACCTTAAGGAGAAGTGCTTTCCGACTCCCTAGAAGACCTCATCAGTTTGCCCTGTATTTAAGAATTCAGGTGATAAGTCATCTCCCTCTCAGTACAGACCAATAAGTCTCCTGTGTGTTATGAGTAAGTTGCTGGAATCCATATTAAATAGAGAAATAGTAAACCACCTCAGCAGAAACAACCTTCTTAGTGACACACAATATGGTTTCTGCTCTGCGAGATCTACCGCAGATGTGCTGACGGTTATATCTCACAGGATTAGTGAATCTTTTGACAAAGGCTTCCTTTCTAGGGCAATTGCTCTTGACATATCAAAAGCCTTCGACAAGGTATGGCATAAGGGTCTACTTCACAAGATTTCCAGGTACGGTATAACTGGAAATATTTTCTCAATCATTAAATCATTTCTCTCCGATAAGCTCATAAGAGTAGTGGTCAATGGACAAAAATCAGAGGCCTGCAGTATTAATGCTGGAGTCCCTCAGGGTTCAATCCTGGGCCCAACTCTCTTTCTGATCTACATCAATGACTTCCCTAAACACATACTTAAATCATTCATTGACATCTATGCTGATGACACGACCATCTACGGCAACACATCAAAGGCTGTAAATGACAAAGTTCTCTCTGATTCTCTCTCCTCTGATCTCGAGCGCGTGGTTCAGTGGGGGAAGACGTGGTTGGTTACCTTTAATGCATCTAAAACCAAACTCCTATCCTTACATCATCAACGCTCTGATCCCCATCTGGCATCAATTGTGATGGATGGCTCTCGTCTGGGAGAGGCCCCGTGTTTTGACAAGCTTCTGGGTTTGATCTTTACTCCAGATCTGAAATGGAACACATACATCAAGTCTGTTGGCAAGGTCGCTGGAAAGATGGTGGGATACTTCTACCGCTCCAGAAGATATCTCACTACTGATGCAATTCTCTATCTATATAAAAGCCAAGTATGTCCAAGGATGAAATACTTCTGCCATATCTGGGCAGGAGCTGCTAAAAACAGCCTATCCTGCCTTGACAGAGTACAAAATAAACTTCATGGTTTAGTGGGGGATGCCCTTTTCTCTACCTTGCAACCTCTCTCCCACAGAAGAGACGTTGCGAGCCTTTCCTTGTTTCATCGTTATTTCCATGGCAGGTGCTCGTCTGAACTCCAATCTCTAGTCCCCCCTCGCCAATCTTTCATGAAAAACACCCATCTGGCCGAATCCACTGTGAAAAATTTCCCCCACTCTATATCTGTGCCTAAATCAAAACGTGGATTCCATGAACAAAGCTTCTTTCTTAGAACTGCACGCATGTGGAACTCTGTTCCGTCTGCCTGCTTCCCACCTGACTACAACTTGGATGTGTTCAAGTCCAACGTTAACAAATTCCTAATGAACCGCCCCCTTAAGTAAACACTTCATCAAATCTCCACACTAACGTAATGTACTTGCAATAACCCTTATCCCTGAGTGGCTTCCGGGCCTTGATAAGTGGTGACCACTTTGTAAAAACAAAAAAAAAAAAACTGAAATATTTCTATGACGATAAATTTAAAATCAAAACTCAGCGAACTCTGATGTCCTTCTCAACCCCTCCCTACTACTAGATTTTCTGACTTCATCGTCAGCTTAAGTAAAATATTTTCTTTTTCTTTTTCGTTTATGTTAAATACTTTATTTGTGTGTGCGTGTGTTAAGTTAATGATTATATTGAAACTATGTGATAAGATGACATTTTCTTGTGTTGGTGATCAACTTATATTAAACTGACAAAACAAATTGAACCCATCTCGTGGCCATCTCTAAAAATTAAACAGATATTTTTATCAGAAATGTCTTAATAATCTTAAAAGTTGTTGCTGAATCGAGTGCATCGCTAAAAACAAAGCATATAACGTGCGCACCTGTGTAACGTGTGCAAGTAATTTTCCCTTTGACATTTCTTAAAAGATAAAAGTGTCACACGCTGAACATTTCAGAATTGGCAGTGATTTAACATACTTTCATTCAGTTATGAATACATTTCATTAAATGTAATAGTTCAATTTAATTTTGTGAGACTTGCATTCTAATATTTTCTTAGAAGGTATGTGTCAGCAAGGTGTTTGTTAGAAACTTCAAAGTGATATTCTTTGTAATCTTCAAAGAATAAAGAAGGAAAAACAGATTAAGGTTTTTTCTTCGCTTTTCATTTTAAAAATAATTTATTCTAATTTTTGTTTAATGTCCTGGTCGACTATGTTCAATTGTTTTGTTTTTTTAAATGGAATAACATTTTGGTAACTAACTATGAATCAACTCTGGTTTAAAGGAGAAATAAATGTTTAGTTGCCTTACTGTGACATGGGCTTTTACAGTAATCCAAAAATTAAAAACAAAAACAGCTTTATAATTAAATATTTAAGAATTAAAAAGGAACCAGAATCGTAATCAGTAATCGTATTGAAATGAGAAATTTAGAACAGTATCAGTAAGTATCAGAATCGAAAACAACATTGGAATCATCTCATCAGTCGAAATGTTTTATTTGAACATATCTCATAATAACGCGGGACTATGAATAGTTGTAAGAATACATTTCTTGTGAGGAATGCATCTTGAATATTATTATTATTATTATTATTATTGTTATTGTTGTTGTTGTTGTTGTTGTTGTTGCTGCTGCTGCTGCTGCAGCAGCATCAAACACCTGAAAAGAGTTGTTTTTAGGTGTCAACGGTACCTATATTATTGTTTTTTTCTTGAAATTGATATATTTATATTATCGGTTAAAATGGCTCAAGTGAATGCAATTAGATATCCAACACCAGCTCAAAAGTAAATTGTAGTAGACGGTTATTTCACAAACAGATTCACTGTATATGTTCCCAGAGAAATAACTCAATTGTAATTATCTTAAGTTTTAAAATAGACGCTAGATCTAAAAGAACACTGGTTCAGCCATGCAAACAGATAGAGGAATATTCACTACATGTTTCGTCCCAAAAGCATGTAAATTCTACAGGGACTAATTTTTGTCTTTTAACTTATAGGGAGCATTGCAATTTCAATTATAAATAGAGTATGTGGGAAAAATCAAATCAGTTTAGTGAGAAACCAGTCCTACAAGTTTACAGGAAGATAAAAGTCGTTTTTAGTCAGAAATATTAATTTTAGAAATGAATTTCAGATATGAGAAGTTGGACTGTGTATGTGTATACATATTTATTAGTGTGATTATTCATCTTTATCATGTGGCATGGTTTAGCTTGTTCTGGTTAGTTAGCAAGTGAGATGACGGAGTTGTACATGAGTTTCTAAGTTTTCTTTTTCGTTTCACCTCCCTCTCCTCTGTCAAAAACATGGGAGGAGGATTCCCTTTGCCTGATTATTTCCTCGTTTTTATTGGGGTTTCTAAGTTTGCCTCGACTTGTTAAATTTAGGCTTTAAAACGATTTTCATTGATTGAAAAATATTGAGTTAACACCTTCCTGTGAAAACTCTAACATGCTTGTGAAAGTAAAGAGAAGGGCATAATGAAACAGAGAAAGAAAGAAGGTGACTTCAAATTAGTCACTTTTTGGTGTTTGTTTGAATCGCATTTCCATTCAATTGGAAAGAGATTAAAAGCAGACAATAGTAAACAATTAAAGCTGTTTTGGTTCAAAGAGTGTGAATGTTATCATGAACAAAATTATGTAGTGTTTGAAAGCTCCCAGGAAGAGGAACATTCCTCTGGTTAGTCTGTGGATAAGGAGCTGCGAGCAACACAAGTTTCTGTGGTAAAAGCATTGCGATGAACACAAGAAGTGGAGTAAAAGATAGGTTACAAGATGATAACAAGTTTGTATGCAAGAAGTGTAAGACAACGGTGACGGATGATGACTCAGATGTGGAGAAAGTATATTGCGATGACGAGGCTATTGAGATTTCCAAAGATTTGTTAGCATGGGAGCACAGGAGTGGAGAAGGTTCTAGTGTGATTGTAACAGGAGAATGTGGAGTAAATTCAGGGAACTTTTGCCATTACTAATCAGCAGAGCGTAACCACTGCTAATTAGGAATAGTCTATTAGTATGCAGTGCGATGATCAATAGAAGTAAAACCTAATTATGCGGTTGGATGCTTGCAATTCTTTCTGACTTAGGGTTTGTGGTAGAGAAAGTCATTTTTACTACGGGGTGGAATGATAAATTTGTTGCCCTAAAGAAAAGGACACTATAGCTTTATTTTAAAACTTTTATTGAAAAAAATCAATTCAAGTAACTTGATTATGTAGTTGAGCTGACATCTATTCAATGTAGCACCCTCCAGCCTCAATCACTAGCTCAGTACAGGTCTGGAACTGGGAGTATGCCTTTTCCACAAGCACTAGTTAGAGCTCGACAAATTCTCAGTGATCAGGCTGGCTTTGATGTTGTGATGTTATTGACATATGACCAAATGAAGTAGTCCAGCGGGTTCAGGTAGAGCAGTGAGAGAAGGTTACAAAGTTGTAGTATTCCTTTGGAGCCAACCTGGCTCTCTTTGGACTTGTGGGCCAGTGCAAAGTCTGCTATAACACTCAGGGTCTGCCAGTGACCACTTGATTGCACCAAGAGATCACCACACTCTTCAGCACATCCAGGTACACTTTGGTGTTGACTTTGAAACCGACTTCGAAGATCTGAGGTGCATGATGTGACCCTCACTTAAAACCACATCAAAGACTATAACTGTGGTCAAAAACTTCATTGAGCTGTATCCTCAAGCATTGAACCGTCCGAATTTGCATTTTGAGGGTGCTGGCAATGGTCCTGTTGTCATAACTTGGATCAGTAGAGGGTATGAGTTGTATAGTGGCACATCTCTGATCTTGTCTATTGAAGATTGTATCACTTTTAGACATGATAGAAGGCTCCTATCGCTCTTGGAATTTGTACACAACTGACTAACTAGTAGATGGTCTGCAACAAAAAAGAAAATCGGCTTTCATGGAACGGAAATGGAATCGTCGTCTTTTCTAGGGCGACAATTTTATCATTCCACCCTGTATATTTTCAAGAATTAAGCTCTCTCTATACATGCTAACACTTAAGCTACAAGTAGATACAGTTTAAAGCATAATAAAACTTTGAAATAAAAATCTTCAAAACAGTTTCATCACGTTAAAAGTATACAGACCGATAGATAATTAAATTCTGCTGCATTTGGTATAAGTAATTTGTTTTTGATTTGTGCTTGTTTATCGATTTCTCAACTGTTAACTATTCTGCACGTTTACTGAAATCAATATAAACAGATACAATATAATTATTATCAAAGCTAATAATTGATAATGTAATAGAAGTGAAAAACAAGTAATTCATGAGAAAATAGCGGTGGGTGCTCAAACAAAATACAACCTCCCACCTCCCCTCTCTGCTGACGTTCATAATATTTCTATTTTGTTGCCAGGCAATAATTAATTATTTATTTTAGATATTTAATCTTGCTGTAACGCGTTATGTGCAGCCATTTACCAAAAATAATGGTTTCTGCTTAAATGATCCTTCATACACTGACATATCGATTATGTATTTACAGTGCTTATTTAAAATATCGTGTTATAATTTAAAGGAAAAATTGTTTATTTTTTAAAAGTGAAATAGACTTCCCCTTGTGGTGATTGAAGCGCAAAATGATTCTAAAAAGAAAATGGCTCTGATTGCTTATACTCTTTCCTTCTCAGCTTCGTTGGAATTTACTTTCCTCCTCAATCAACATGAAGCTGTTAAATCAAAAAATTTTCAAGCACATACATGCGAAAGTAATAAGCTAGTGTAAAGTTGAAAACTCTTATAAAGTAAGGAGACAGACAGCCAAAAGTACATTAACTGCAACCAAAAATCTACTCAACACTCCAATCCGGTCGTTGGCTAGGGTGGCTAGATAAAAAGAAAAACAGTTACGCCCATACCAAGTTGACTTGTGCGTGTATATATATATATATATATATATATATATATATATATATATATATATATATATAAAGCTGAACGTTTGTGTGTGTGTGTGTGTGTGTGTGTGTGTGTGTGTGTGTGTGTGGTCACGAATAGGCTCCTATATGGTTGACTATTTTAAAAAAACTGATTACATATAATGATAGAAGATGTATTGAGGATCAGGAATGGTTATGTTTGATCTGGCAGAACGGTGGTTCATTAAAATTGTGGGGTCTGCGTTCGCGCCTGTCTCCCAAAGTATGAAAATAAAAAATAAAAAAAAATAAAAAACGTTTACAAGTGTTTTTGATATAGATGTACATAAGAATATTTTGCTAAGTATGTTTCAACTTAAATAGGGATGACATAATAAAATTGTGGGGTCTGCGTTCGCGCCTGTACTCCATGAAAATATGGCACAAACTTTAATAAAGACTTTTCATATTTATTTGCGTAAGTATACTTTGATAATTATGTTTCAGTTTGAAGAAATATGGTATAATAAACTATTGGGTGTTCATTCGCGCCTGACCTCCATAGAATGTAAATATGTCACAAAGTTTAACAAGGTTTTTTAAAACGGGTGAGGGTCCACAATAACACCTTAACTTTAATCTTAATTCACGTTAGCTTTTATTTATTTTTTTGAGTTTAATCATATTGTTTCAAATAAATTCACCTCATAAATTCACGTTCTTATTAAAGTGAAAACCAAAAAAAAAGTCGGAACTTTAGACAATTCTCCTTCTCCACTTGCACGTGGCACTCTTTCGAAAATAGATAAATAATAAAAAATAAGAACGTTACTTGTTATCGTGTCAAAAGAAGGAAAAAATCCTGCTCACGTGATTACATGTCTTTTTAAAAACATTTACATAACCTTTTTATTTTTATTTATATATCTGTTTAAGCTTCTTTTTTTTTTTGTCAGTGTACTAGAAGGAATTCAGTTGATTACAACCCTTTCTGCGTGGTCTTTATATTACAATAGTACAACTCTAAATCCGACGGCGCAATACTACACCGTTCAATACTGTAAAACTGAAACGAAGCTGTTCTGCTTGAAAAGGGCGCCATTTTCTTCTTATTCATATTTATATTGATTCTTTTCTTTAAAAAACTAAAGTAATTACGTGTTTACTTTTTTAATATCCCATTTTGCTGTTTCGGATTATTTTACTAAAGTAAGTAAAGCTTCATTATTTTTCAAAACTGTTTTTGTTTCTTTATTTTTCAATATTTCCTCGATATTATTTAGTAAGAGTGTTTAGCAGAAAAGCCAACAAACGACTGCCCGAAAAAATACATATACAAGAAATAAATGTTACCATAGTCAATAAAAGTTCAGTTCATGTTTTTTTTTTGTTTTGAAATAGTTTTTAATGCTCTTTACTTGAAATAATTTCAGCGAACAGAAATTAAAACGAAATTTGAGGCGATAACTACTTAAATTAATTTTTAATTAAACTACACATGCCATAATCGAAGCACAAAATAACGGAAAACATTAAAATATGTTTATAAATATTCCTTACGTTGACGGAACTCTCTTAAATTGTTAACACAGAATGCCCAGGTGCCCCTCCTTCAAATTGAAAACGGGGCTCTCCATTTCAAAGTCGCTGCCATTTTGATTTTTTTTTAAACCGGTTCGTGAAATAAAAAAAAAAGTTTTTTACAACCTACTTAAAAATACAAACATATGAACTTTTCTACCATAAAAGTAACTTTTATTGACTATGGTAACATTTATTTCTTGTATATTTATATTATTATATATAACATTTTCTTTTTGTAAGGAAGCATCATTTTGTTGGTCACTCTTGGCTACGAATGGAAGCAAAGTTGATATAACGAAATATATTTTCGCGAAAACTATCTTTACTTTCATTATATTTTGCTTAGGGTAAAATTTTTCAGTATCAAAACCTATCTGTTTACAACCCTCTCCTTTTCATAACCTATCATACTTTCATTTCAGTTCATTCGGGTACTTCTGCTAGTATATATATATATATATATATATATATATATATATATTATATATATATATATATATATATATATATATATATATATATATATATATATATATATATATGATTGATGTGTAGTTTGCTTGAAGCATTGTGTGGGATAGGTATGTAGTAAAGATTTAGAAGGCTGTCACAATGCGAGGAATGAAATATAGTCGTTGTTGGTAAAAGTAGACGAGAACAAGTGACGATTTACAAATCAATAAGTGCATACACATATATTTATATATACATATATATTTATTCAGTTGTATTAGGTAAAATGTCTTACTTATTATGTCTGCGACAATATCCATTATTAATTTCGGAAAAAATTCCCTTTTCAAATGGTGAACGTAACAGATCGATTCAAAGCATGCTAGATGGTGGAGCGGAAGATGGATAGCTTTGTGGGACCTCAGAGATAATGTGAGGAGGGGGTTTATGTATGGTCTGATTAGGTAATTAACATTTTTATATTTTTATTTTATTTATTTACTTGTTTTTTTTGTTTGTTTTTCTTTAGTTTATAACTTGTTACTTTAGCGTGAGCATTTTTAATTTTGTATGTTCTTTATTTTGTTGTCTTTATTATTTTTTTCTGCTGATGTGTGGGATGCCTTAGTTTATCTAGGTCACATAAGTCGCGGGTAGGCTGTGTCCGGTTAGCTATTGAGGAATAAAAGTAGGGGTCGCATGTGAGAGAGGAGGGGAGGTGGGGTGCGGGGTGGTATTCTCCCAGTCGGCAGCTGGGTGTTTAGGTTAGTGTTGCCAGAAGTAGGAAGATAGGTGGGAAGGGGGCATTGGGATAACATTCCTTGGGAGTTGTTAATTTATTTATTTCTATAAAATTATAAGTGGTAATAGATGGGGCATTTTTTTTATTTAATTGGTTCTAAATCTTTACTACATATATATATATATATATATATATATATATATATATATATATATATATATATATATGTATATATATATATATATACAATAGAACAAAAGTAATGCACACACACACACATACACAATGCCACACGGCTAATACTCAAATACGAACGTATTCATACAATGAGCAATTTTGAACGATGAACATTTTTGAATGATGAACATTTTAAACGATGGACATTTTGAACGATCTACATTTTGAACGATGAACAGTTTGAACGATGAACATTTTGAACGATGAACATTTTTTAATGATGAATATTGTGAACGATGAACAGTTTGAACGATGAACATTTTGAACGATGAACATTTTTGAATGATGAATATTTTGGACGATGAACATTTTGAACGATGAAAATTTTTGAATGATGAACATTTTTGAATGATGAAGCTTTTTAACGATGAACATTTTGAACGATGAACATTTTTGAATGATGGACATTTTGAACGATGAAAATTTCGACGATGAACGCTTTTGAATGATGAACATTTTGAACGATGAACAGTTTGAACGATGAACATATTGAATGATGAACATTTTGAACGATGAACATATTGAACAATGAACATTTTTGAACACTGAACAGTTTGAACGATGAACAGTTTGAACGATGATCATTTTGAACGATGAACATTTTGAACGATGATCATTTTGAACGATGAACATACACTGAAAAATAACTTAATATGCTTTTACTTGCATAAAATATTTTGCTATCAAATTTTTTTTTTCTCAATTTTTCTTTTACAAAACTCTGTTCATGTTTTAAGTAGTCGTTGCTATCTGGTGACTCCTCTATTATTTTAATGTTTCATTTTATTTCATTTTATCATACCTGTTTATATATATACATATATAGTGATAGACAAATGTTTGTTTAAATAGACATTTGGCGAGATAATTTATGGGCGCAACTCCCATGGGTCGATCGGTAGAACTGCTGACTGTCAACGTGATGGTTCTAGGTTCAATCCTCGGCTTGGGACAGGTGCTAGTCTAGCGGCACTGATGAGTTTCGATACAACGAAACGGGACTGTATGTCGATGACTATAATGTATGTATATATATATATATATATATATATATATATATATATATATATATAAAGTCTTATTTTTTATATATATATATATAATTTCTTATTTTATATATATATATATAATTTCTTATTTTATATATTTATATATATAATTTCTTATTTTATATATATATATAATTTCTTATTTTATATATATAATTTCTTATTTTATATATATATATATATATATATACATAACATATATGTACATAATTTCTTATTTTATATATATATATATATATATATATATATATATATATATATACATAACATATATGTATATAATTTCTTATTTTATATATATATATACATAATTTCTTATTTTAATGTATATAATATATATATATACATAATTTCTTATTTTAATGTATATAATAAATATATATATATATACATAATTTCTTATTTTAATGTATATAATATATATATATATATATATATATATACATAATTTCTTATTTTAATGTATATAATATATATATATATACATAATTTCTTATTTTAATGTATATAATATATATATATACATAATTTCTTATTTTAATGTATATAATATATATATATATATATATATATATATACATAATTTCTTATTTTAATGTATATATATATATATATATATATATATATATATATATATATAACGGGTATGCATAGCAAAATGAAATAAAATAATAATATAATATATAAAATATTATTTTATGTATCAACAAAAACTTGTATGTATCTATTTTCAATATTTACTTTGACAGTGTAAGTAGAGCTAGTGCAATAGCCTAACGAATCCTGACAATGATGTAATGTGGAAAATTCTATGTAGCTTAATTGCCATATATATTTTGAAAACTTACTATATATATTATATTTTTATAATATAAAGCTGAATGTGTGTGTGTGTGTGTGTGTGTGTGTGTGTGTGTGTGTGTGGTCACGAATAGGCTCCTGTATGGTTGACTATTTTTAAAAACTGATTACATATAATGATAGAAGATGTATCGAGACACAGGAATGGGTATGTTTGATCTGGCAGAACGGTGGTTCATTAAAATTGTGGGGTTTGCGTCTGGTCCACAAAGTATGGAAATAAAAAATTTAACAATAAAAAAAACGTTTACAAGTGTTTTTGATATAGATGTACATAAGAATACTTTGATAAGTATGTTCTAACTTAAATAGGGATGATATAATAAAATTGTGGGGTCTGCGTTCGCGCCTGGCCTCCATAGAATGGAAATAGGCACAAACTTTAATAAAGACTTTTCATATCTATCTGCGTAAGTATACTTTGATAATTATGTTCCAGTTTGAAGAAATATGGTAAAATAAAATTATGGGGTTTTAGGGAGTTGAGTTAGTGCTTTTCAGGCACTCCCTAATAAAATAAATAATTCGACACAAGGAAAAGATTTATTCAAGCGATTCTGGGTAAGATGCCCAAAAAATATTGTGTTTCAGTGTGAACAGGTATGGTATAATAAATTATGGGGTTTACCTATTTTATTTTTACTTTCATCATATTTTGCTTTGGTTTTGATACCCCCAAAGTCGAAGCTATCTCTTTATAACCCTTCCTTTTACATAACCTATAATTTATCTATCTATATCTATATATATAAAAGGCAAAATGTGTGTGATCATTTCATGTATGTCTCGCAAAGGCTTTTTTCGCCGTGATTCGAGGGGGGGGGTTACTATCGCTTAGAAGTATTTATATACCACCTAGATAATAATATCTAGGATTTGGGAAGGCGTGTCGGGTCTAGATTTATTTACATCGACTTTTATAAAAATCGCGCTATTTCGCTGTATCGCCTGTTTGTTCTGCTTTTTAGTATGAATAAAGTGAAACTAAATTCAAACGGTGTGTTCTCGGCTTTCGCGCCGGAACGTCCAGAAAGCTTTTGATCAATGCGGTGGAAACCTTATATCAGACAATTGCTTTCATATGGACACCCCTATTGTTTATGGGGACCGACATGATGGGAAACTAAACCAAAACAAACTTGACTGCGGGATTGATATTTGGCCTAATTCACTTTTTAGTTTATTCATAACCTTTTTTTTTGTTTTTTTCGCTTTCGCCTCAAGTATTCGAGTTCGAACCTCCCTTCTCTCAAACTTTTTTTGCTTTTTCAAACACCCGGGCACCGCTGACCGTTCCCTTTTTTTTTTTTTTAGAAGTTTTAACATTGTTTGTTTTTATAATATTTGTTAAATTTTTAGATTAGGTCCACCTCCACAATTTTCTTTTAAATGACAACTTTTTAAGGTTTTCGATTATGCTGAATACGGAAATCGTATTGAAATTTTGCAGAAATAAGTAGTTATCGAGATATAAAAAATTGAATTATGTATTGTATTTTTTGGCGGCCGTCTGTATTACGTGCGTGCGTGCGCAATAAACAAATCTACGTGCATAACAAAGATGGCTACCAAAGAATACAATGCATAAAACAACTTTTTATATCTCGTTAACTACTTCTTCCTGCAAAATTTCAATGCGATTTTCGTATTCAGCATAGTTGAAAACCTTTAAAAGTCCTCATTTAAAAGAAAATTGTGGAGGTGGACCTAATCTAAAAAATATCTACTATCTAAGCAGGGTTATTACTCCGCTTTACAATCATTTTACCCCCCCCACACACACACACGCCTCTAAAAACCCGGGCAACACCGGGTACCCCCGCTAATCTATATATATAAAAGCGAAAATGTGTGTATGTATGTTTGCTTTTTGTGTATGTCCAAGCGGTCAGTTGGCTCACAACTTCTTAAAACTTTTATATCACATATAAATCATAATATCTCAGAGTTAACAACGGATGTCGCCTGTCTATTTAATTTGCTTGACTTTGAAAAGATAAATATTCAACATTTTTCGCTCGCCGCATGTGCATTAGGCTTTTTCGTATAATAAAAGCGACACTAATTCTGGCGGTATTTTTCTGGTTGCGATCGCCGGAAATGTCCGAAAGCAATCAGCTTTGATCAATGTGGAAATATTTTCCATATATCAGACAATTGCTATTCAATTTGGAGAAGGGGAGCTGGTTCCCGCCCCCCCCCAAACATCTTGGGAAAATAAAAATAAAAAAAGCGTTCCCACAGTAAATAAAATACTATCCCACAGTCGAAGTTGACCTCATTAAGTCATTAAAACGTGAACCTGCTAATTCTAAGTAAATAAACTTTAGGGAGTTGAGTTAGTGCTTTTCAGGCACTCCCTAATAAAATAAATAATTCGACACAAGCTACTGAATAAACGAACAAACAACTTCGGAAAACTTAACAAGGAAAAGGTTTATTGAAGCGAGTCAAGGTAAGATGCTCAAAAGATATAATTCGGATAAAACTTGTCTGCCTTTGCCCAGTAGTAATATAGATGGGACATTTGGCATTATGCCAGGGACGGAAAGTTCCGTACTAGCGTCTATCAGCCAGCGTCTGCGCATGTCTAGCATTAAAGTAAAATGATGCAGGAAGTCCGCACCTAGAATGGGGTAAGGTAAATCTGCTACGGTAAAAACCCATGCAAAGTCTCTCCGTAATTCCAAGTCCAGAGAACGTGAAATTTGACCATACGTGGGAATGGGAGAATGATTTACTGCTTGCAGTGTGATAAACGACACTGGTGGCTTCTCTTTAATGAGTTTCAGTGGCCAGATACTGCAAGCTGCATCCGTATCAACCAAACAACATGCTTGGGATCAAGAGTCCATAACGAAATAGGCACGGTTGTTACAATTTTGTGGAAAGCTTGCCGTGCTCGTTTTCCCACTATCTAGTTTCCCTGGTTTGGAAAAGAACAGGGCATTTTGCATTTTCATGCCTCAGCGCCATAACGACTATGGTAAAAACATAGTCCTGGCATGTTTGAACGGCGACGGTGGTGTGGGAAAGGTGAGCGGCTTTTAAAGTGGCGTCGGGGCGAATGTGACCTGCCCATGTTCAGCTTACTCACCTCTCTGTCGATGAGGCGTTCAATGGCTGTAAGTATAGCCACCGATATTGCTTCTTGTGTTAAATTTCTATCTGCCGCAGGGCCCGTGGGTACTTCAGCCTGTTGCTGAGGGATCGCCGCGGTGGTAGGCCCTTTCACAAAATCCATTACTTTATCCGCTGACGCTGCTACTACATCGATGGAATGCTTCTCTATCATAGGTGCTAGTATTGCCTTTACTTGCGCCGGCAGCCTTGAGGAGAAAAGCTGCTTAATTAGGGTACTGTCAGGGGGGACATCTTCTGCCAGCTCCCTCATTCTGCGGAGTAACTCTGTTGGCCTGCGGTCCCCTAAATGTTCATCATGGACCAACGTTTCAAAACGTTTTTCCGCCTGATGTCTGGAGCAGTAGCTCCCACTTTATGCTGTCATATGTAGCGTTAAGAGGGGTGTCAGTTATTAAGTCCTTGACAACAGGAGTCAAAGATGCGAGGGAAAGCACTAAATAAAATATGTAATTGTGTTTGCTCCGAAACGTTATTCGCAGCAAAATATGATTTGAGTTGTGCAAACCAAACTCGAACGTCACCGGCAAAGGCAGGCAATGTTGTCATTTTAAGAGGAAAATAGACAAAAAATAAATAAATAAATAAACTATCCGGATACTAGAAGGACATTATCGAAGGACCATGTGAGAAAAAGGGAAAATATTCAGACATAGGCAAAAATAAGAAAAATATTTAACAGGCTAAAAAGAGAGAGAAAAAAAAATTTACAAGAAAATAAATTAGAAAAATGGTTCAAAAGAGCAGTGGATAAAAAAAAAATGGACAATATGTGTGTGGGTGTTTTTTTTTTTTTTTTTTTTCTTTGTGTATGACCTATAACCTGGAGGTAAATGAATTCTTTAAATGGGTACTTACGTTTTGGCCGACACATGAAAGCAAGTTTTTTTTTGTTTTTTTTTTCTCTCTTTTGTTTTGCGGAATTAACTGCCCCTTGAATTACTTGTCTCCTGTTCGCATGTGTGTGCGTTCTGGTGTCGTTTTCCCCAAGAAGAGGGGAAAAAAACTTCTTTTTTTTTTTTTTTTTGGTTTTCAAGTCATTTACGACGAACTCCTATCCGTGTCTCTCGCGTTCTTTTTCCTAGGATAGCCACCATGCGGGTCAAAAGAGTCTGGTGCAGGAAATATTGTCTTCTTTTTTCGTTTTTTTTTTTTTATACGGTGATGAAAAAAAATGTTTCCGTGACGAATTTTTTTTTTTTTTTATATATATATACATATCCTTCTCAGAAGTGTAAAGTTTGTCCGTATAATATTACTTTTCTTGAGAAAAGTATTTCACAGGAATTTCTGTTTGCCGCCTTTTCAATGCTTAAATTGGGAAGAAGTCAGGCTCGCCATTCAGTAAGCTTGCGTACATGTCGGGTCACCATTTTAGGGAGTTGAGTTAGTGCTTTTCAGGCACTCCCTAATAAAATAAATAATTCAACACAAGCTACTGAATAAACGAACAAACAACTTCGTAAAACTTAACAAGGAAAAGGTTTATTGAAGCAAGGGTAAGATGCCCAAAAGATATAACTCGGATAAAACTTGTCTGCCTTTGCCCGGTAGTTATTCCCAAGTGGGAATCGTTGATACCGGTGTAGGCATAGAGGGAGAGTGAGGAAACAGGTCCGCTCTCTTTGGCGTCTGGCTGGAAAAAGAAAGGAGTTTTTCTCGTCTGGAACAGAAGCAGTTAGTGTAATCAGAGTTTTTTTTTTGTGTCTGTTTCGATTTACTCAAAACCGCACACACCTCGTCTTCTCATGTATTGTTCTCTTCTTCCTCTTCTACTTCTTGCTCTTTTTCTTCTTTTTTCTTCTCAGTCGTCAGAAGCGTCGTCTTTTCTTGACTACGTTTTTCCTTCTCGCTTCTTGCTCACAGTGACCCGTTTTTATGCTAAGCTGAACTCTCGTGTGTGCGAGAGAACACGAGATTTTGCGTGATTACTTGGCAATATTAACCGGCCGCTGCCATCTTGCCATTTTTCTTTGGACGTACCCGCTTTGCAGAATGCACACCTCGAGCGTTTGTCAGGTAAGCCCGTCTGTTCGCAATTTATTACACACTCCCCCCGATCTCATTATCACAGAAAGAGCAGGGAGGCGGTGGCCTTTTTCTTCGAGTGCTTCTTCGGAGAGGGGGATTCGGGGCTTCATCATCGTCTGCGCTGTCTTCCGTGACACGAAGGTCGGCGAACCTAAAGCTGAGCATCGCAGTATCACTGTCCAGGTCTTCATCATCAGCAGGAGGGTCAGTACTTTGAAGGCTACCACTCTCAGTGTCGCTGTGCGTTGAAGCCGTCATAAACCAGAATGATGGGTCGCTGGTCACGGATTCAATTTCACTATCTTCATCAAGTGGCAGCTGCGTTTGGAATACTGATCTTAAGTCTTTAATATGACGAGGTACTCCATCAACTCGCACCGCCTGCGGGCTGATCACTTCAGTGACATGACCAGTTCCATAGCGAGTCGTGCACTGGCCTCGGGGTTTTTTAACCCAGACGACATCTCCTTCTTTTATGTTCTTTTGTGGTGGCTCCGGTTCGGGTAGTGAGCTGCTCTCCAAACCTCTCACCCTGACACGGTATGTATGTAGCGCGTTGGCTGGCGCGGTGGAGGGTGAAACATCGTCCTTAGGGGTGGCGTTGTACCAATAGACTGCTTCAGGTACCGTACACCCCTTCCGTGCTGCGATTGTCTTAACCGTTCTGTGATTGCGCTCAATAATCCCGTTTCCACTGGGAACATGGGCACACCGAAAACGCAGATGGACACCCCAGCCATCTGCAAACTGTTTAAACGACTCACTAACAAAAGCGGGGCCATTGTCGGTGAGTATCTCAGAAGGAGGGCTACGCTTGAGGAACACACCTTCCAACTCATGGATAATGGCAGCCGCGTCCTGCCGGCGAAGGGGCCGCCACAATGAAAACCTAGATGGTCCACAGTCGATAAGCGTCAAAAAATGCCTCCCGTTGTAGTGCGTTATGTCCATCGCAATCCTATTCCAATTACGCTTCACACTGAGTATTCCCTTCTTCCACCGGACAGGTGCTGGGTCGATCGATCGGCAGGTGTTGCAGCTTCCCACAACAGATTTCACAGCCCTCCGAGACACAGAGGGGTCAACCAATCTGGCGAAGTAAAGCGTTCGGTTTACACCGGGGTGCCCGCTTTGGCAATGGACATCATTAATATGCTCTGGGTTGAGTCTATGTCCCACTGCAGCGCAATTTACAGGTGCTGACTCGTTCACTTCTTTTGGCAGGTCTAGCCAACGGCATGGCACTCTGGTCAGACGATCCACCTGATTCAAACAGGACTGCACCAGTGTCACATCTATGACCAAGTCGTATTCCTTAGTGGTTTCGGTTAGTGTAGCAAGCCGCCTCCGGATCAACATTTCGGCCGACGCCTTCTTTGTCAGACGTGCTTTTCCGTTCAAGGCATTGGTCATCCACCGATGCACACACGTGGAATCCGTGATGATGTGAAGGATTCTAGCCTGCCACTGAAGCGCTAGATTGACTCCTTTCAGTGTAGCATCGAGTTCAGCTAGGTTTATATGCTTGGCGTCATTCTCCGGCCGAAGCCAGCAGGCATCTTCTATTATCCTTCCGTCGACCGCCAGAGCAACGCCAAGGGCAAGTGAGCTGGCGTCTACCCAAACTGTAAATTCACTCCCATCGACGCACCAGCTCCCCCGTACAGGGTCATCATTGGTCACTCTGGCCACAACTTCCACCAGCATGCTTCGCAGGGCAGGATCATGCACCTCATCGTCCCATCCAGTTGACATAGAAGTTGCCCGTCGCTTTATGGCCGCTACAGCCACTCGGAGCCACCCACACACAGGGAAGTGACCCACCAATTTTCCGCAAATGGAAAACGTGCTCCGACGTGTGATGGTAGATGGGATTTCCGGGATTTCACCACTCCTTCCCCATTGAAGGCCATCTGCACTTCCGCTCACCTGCAGTCCGAGCACTTTCGCCCCGTCCTGTAGCTGCTCCGGCTCCTTGCACGACAATCCGAAGTGCTCGAAGTGTTCTTTGACCGCCTGGGCAGACAGGAGGCTCTCATTGACAAAAATGTCGTCTATATACGACGATGTCGCATGTTGCACCGCTTTATCTTGACGCCGGATCGCCTGCATGATTGCTGTCATGATGTTAGGGGCTACATTCAGGCCGAATCCTAGCCTGGTCAAGCAAAAAAAATCTTCTGAACGCTATTAAAAGTTAAATTCTTCACTAGTTTGGAGACGGAATGCGTTGTTGTGATAAGTGATTTTTTTCTCTACTAATTCGCACTTTTTATTTTAAGATTCAAATATTAATAACTACATTTTATTTCAGTATTTAATTTATGTATTTCTGTTGTATTAAATGCTAGCTTCTTTTTTTTTTTTTTTTTTTTTTTTTTTTCTCGTCCATAAATGTTTATCTACCAAGTTGATCTTAAATATTGTATAATCAATCCATTATATTATCATTTTCAGTCCCCCACCCCTAATTTCTGGCTCCCATCTTATCTCGCAATTACTTATAACGTCACCAACTAACTTCGGAAGAACCCCCCCCCATCCGATTTTGTTTTATATCATAAGTTGCTTAAAACGTGATTAGTTAAAGTTCAGAATAAAATCACGCTTTCTCTTAACGGTTAATTTAAAAAAAAAAAAAAAAATCTTCTGAACGCTATTAAAAGTTAAATTCTTCACTAGTTTGGAGACGGAATGCGTTGTTGTGATAAGTGATTTTTTTCTCTACTAATTTGCACTTTTTATTTTAAGATTCAAATATTAATAACTACATTTTATTTCAGTATTTAATTTATGTATTTCTGTTGTATTAAATGCTAGCTTCTTTTTTTTTTTTTCTCGTCCATAAATGTTTATCTACCAAGTTGATCTTAAATATTGTATAATCAATCCATTATATTATCATTTTCAGTCCCCCACCCCTAATTTCTGGCTCCCATCTTATCTCGCAATTACTTATAACGTCACCAACTAACTTCGGAAGAACCCCCCCCCCATCCGATTTTGTTTTATATCATAAGTTGCTTAAAACGTGATTAGTTAAAGTTCAGAATAAAATCACGCTTTCTCTTAACGGTTAATTTAAAAAAAAAAAAAAAATCTTCTGAACGCTATTAAAAGTTAAATTCTTCACTAGTTTGGAGACGGAATGCGTTGTTGTGATAAGTGATTTTTTTCTCTACTAATTCGCACTTTTTATTTTAAGATTCAAATATTAATAACTACATTTTATTTCAGTATTTAATTTATGTATTTCTGTTGTATTAAATGCTAGCTTCTTTTTTTTTTTTTTTTTTTTTCTCGTCCATAAATGTTTATCTACCAAGTTGATCTTAAATATTGTATAATCAATCCATTATATTATCATTTTCAGTCCCCCACCCCTAATTTCTGGCTCCCATCTTATCTCGCAATTACTTATAACGTCACCAACTAACTTCGGAAGAACCCCCCCCCCATCCGATTTTGTTTTATATCATAAGTTGCTTAAAACGTGATTAGTTAAAGTTCAGAATAAAATCACGCTTTCTCTTAACGGTTAATTTAAAAAAAAAAAAAAAATCTTCTGAACGCTATTAAAAGTTAAATTCTTCACTAGTTTGGAGACGGAATGCGTTGTTGTGATAAGTGATTTTTTTCTCTACTAATTCGCACTTTTTATTTTAAGATTCAAATATTAATAACTACATTTTATTTCAGTATTTAATTTATGTATTTCTGTTGTATTAAATGCTAGCTTCTTTTTTTTTTTTTTTTTTTTTTTTTTTCTCGTCCATAAATCTTTATTTATCTACCGAGTTGATTGCAAAAATAGATTACCTAATTGTACTCATTTTTAGCTCGTGGGAGGGGAATCTATCACCATACTTTCCCTTAAACAGGTCCGTTGGACTTTTATTAAGTACAATACTTAATAGTTATTTTTTTTTTTTAATTTATTTATTTATTTATTTATTTATTATTTTTTTTTTAATGGAGAGTAGAAAACGCATTGTGGATGCGTTATCGGCAGCTCCTGTTACTCTCGCTTCTTCTTATTTGTCCCTCAGTCCTCATTTTTTAAATGAGTGATTTTTCTGACAAAGGGAGAAGAAAAAGCTGTTTCCTAGGTTGGCAGTATTTTTGCGCGAACAGTTGGCAGAGTTGGTGGAAATTTTCTGTTTCTATGTCTATCCTTGTAGCCATGTCACTAGTAAGGGTGCTGGAGGTAAACGTTTTGTCTGGGCTGACGTTATCCGCCTGATAGTCAGGGACCCGAACCTTGGATTAACCACTAAGGAGGCTGTCCTATCAGCAGGTGCAAAGTACTGGGGCTGCTGTATTGCCATTTGGTGAATGGAATCTGGACCATGCAGTAGCTTCTGGTGGGGCCTCTCGATGCCATACTAGTGGGTAATAGTTACGGCTTTACCTTATCATGTGGTACAAAAAAAAAAAAAAAATTCTTCGTTTCTTTTTCTCTCTTAGTTTCCCCTCTCTGTCCTGCTCTAAGTAAATCTGTCGACCTAGTCCACAAATTCCAAAATTTCATCATGACAAGTTTCAAGAAAAAATACACGATTAAACCCGGTTCTCCAACTTCCAACGTAGACCCCTACTACCATGTCTCCTTCTCCAACATCAGGGGTCTACGTTCTAACCTTCCAGAGGTTGAAACCCAATTACAGGAGACTAAACCAGACCTTTTATTTTTAAGTGAAACTGGCATTGGACAGGCTATTTCCCTAGATGAGTTTGCAATTACAGGATACTCTAACTTAACTTCTAAATCTGACCCCCAAGATCGCCATGGGCATGGAATATGTGCCTATATTAAAGATAGCTTTCCATGTGGGAGGGACATCTCCAGGGAAGATCCTAACTTACCCTATATGTGCTTCCGGGTTGCTTTAGCTCACACTACTGCATTTATATTTACTCTCTATCACCCCCACAACAGCGGAGTTACTATCTTTCAAAGCATATCTGAGAAAATTGACCAAGTCCTTTCTACTTATCCTTCAGCTAACATTCACGTATGTGGAGACTTCAATGTTCACAACGTCGAATGGTTGACCCACTCAAACAAGACCGATGATGAGGGGAGGTTCTGTCATGATTTCTCCATTGCCTATGACCTCACTCAGATTGTTCAGGAACCTACCCGTGTGCCCGATAATGACGGCCAGTATGCGAGCCTACTAGACCTTTTTCTCACAACTTGTCCTGAACTATGTTCAGTTTCTGTTCTGTCGCCTCTTGGATCTTCCGACCACTCTGTTGTATCAATTAAGATAAAAATGAAATGTAATAAGTCCCCAGACGTACCACTTCATCGTACAGTATATCGATACACTAAGGCTGACTGGGATAGCTTCCGTACATTTATATCTGATCTACCTCTGCATTCCATGTTTAAAAAGGATGTGTCCTCTATAGTATTAGACCTAACTGAATGGTTAATTGTAGGTATTGACCATTTCATACCCTCTAAAAAGTTTCAGCAAAAACCTAACAGCCAGCCATGGTTCTCTCCAGAATGTGCTGCTGCCATTGCGCACAGAAATCACTTTTTCCACTGCTTCAAACGTAATAGATGTATGGAAACTAAAGCCGTTTTCAGGACTGCCAGCAACCATTGTAAGAAAGTAATAAGGAACGCAAGAGAGTTGTATGCTCAATCTGTTAAGTCCAAAGTAGCTGAGCAGCGGCTTGGTTCCCACCAGTTTTGGCAAATAGCAAACAGAATCCTGAACAGAAGCGTGTGCTCCATCCCAACTATTATCAATGGACCTGAGGTAATCTCGTCAGCATCAGACAAAGCCAAACTCTTTGTCAAGAACTTTGCAGCTAATTCTACCCTTTGCGACCAAGACCGCCAACCCCCAATATTTCCTCCTGTATCAGAAAACACGCTATGTGATATACGTATATCTGTACGTGATGTTGCCAAGCTAATCAAAAACCTTGATTCCAGTAAAGCAACTGGCCCTGATGGTATTCCAATTATAGTACTCAAAAAACTTCAACCTGAACTAGCGCCCATACTTACAAAACTGTTTAAACGTTGTCTTAAGGAGAATAGTTTCCCATCTCCCTGGAAAATCTCATCAGTATGCCCTGTATTTAAGAATTCAGGTGATCGCTCATCCCCCTCTCAGTACAGGCCAATAAGTCTCCTGTGCGTCATGAGTAAGTTGCTAGAATCTGTGTTAAATACAGAAGTAATCAAACATCTCAACAAAAATAACCTTCTTAGTGACACTCAATATGGTTTCCGTTCTGCTAGATCTACAGCAGATGTCCTTACAGTTATATCGCATAGGATTAGCAAATCTCTCGACGGTGGCAATCTTTCTAGGGCAATTGCTCTTGACATATCTAAAGCCTTTGATAGGGTATGGCATAAAGGTTTACTTCATAAGATCGCTAGCTATGGTATAGCTGGAAAAGTCTTCTCAATTATTAAATCATTTCTTTCTGATAGGTTCATAAGAGTAGTAGTTGAGGGGCAAAAATCAGAAGCTCTCAGTATTAATGCCGGTGTCCCTCAGGGATCCATCCTGGGCCCAACTCTTTTCCTGATCTACATTAATGATCTTCCAAATCATATCCTTACATCATTTGTAGACATTTATGCTGACGACACTACCATTTATGGTACCACATCTAAGACAGTAAACGAGCAAGTACTCTCCAATTCTCTCTCCTCTGATCTTGAGCATGTAGTACAATGGGGAAAGGAGTGGCTGGTTACTTTTAATGCATCTAAAACCAAGCTTCTCTCTTTACATCATCAACATTTTAATCCACATTTGTCATCAATTGAAATGAATGGCTCTCGTCTTCAGGAGGCCTCAAGTTTTGACAAGCTTCTGGGCTTGACCATTACTCCTGATCTTAAATGGAACACGTATATCAAATCTGTTGCCAAGGCCGCTGGAAAAATGGTGGGATCTTTCTATCGATCCAGTAGATATCTCACTGCTGATGCTATTCTCTATCTATATAAGAGCCAGGTACGTCCAAGGATGGAATACTGTTGCCACATCTGGGCAGGAGCTGCTAGAAAGGATTTGTCCTGCCTTGATAGAGTTCAAAATAGACTTCGTAGCCTCGTAGGAGATGTCCTTTTCTCCTACTTACAACCTCTATCTCACAGAAGAGTTGTTGCGAGTTTGTCTCTGATGTATCGTTATTTTCATGGAAAGTGTTCAACTGAGATTCAATCTATGGTCCCCCCTCGCCAAACTTTCACAAGAAACACTCGTCTAGCTGTAAACACTATCAATAATTTCCCCCACTCTTTATCTGTGCCTAAACCTAAACATAGATTCCATGAACAAAGCTTCTTTCTTAGAACTGCACGCCTGTGGAATTGTCTTCCGTTTTCCTGCTTTCCGGCTGACTACAATATGGTTGTGTTCAAGTCTAAGGTAAATAAGTTCTTGATGAGCCGTTCCATATAAGTTATTAAATTTACCAAATTTTCATTACTAATGATTACTATATTGACCAACTTCTACTGTACACTCTTTAACCCTTATCCTTGAGTGGCCTCTGGGCCTTGATAATGTGGTGATGCCTTTGTAAAAAAAAAAAAAAAAAAAAAAAATAGCGAGTTCCTTTGATCACCACCGTCTGGAACGGCCACAGCGATTTCTCAACACGTATTTGCAAGTACGCTCTTCGCAAGTCCAGTATGGCTGCTTCCGCACCCTGCCGCCGCCACTCCCGTAGTTTATGAGCACAGACATCAGCCCCCGCAGTGTGTGGGTCAACGTATTCATTAAGTTCCCGGTAATCAAGAACAGGTCGAACTTTCTGCTTGTTCTCTTGTCTGACAGCCATCAGGGGAATTAGCCCCTGCGGGGGCCCGAGCTCATCCTCTGGGTATGGAACTAACCAGCCATTATCCAGCCACACTTGAAGTTCTGCCTCGTACTGCCCCCTAAGCCACGCAGGAGGGGGATACTCTGTAAGTCGATTCCGCAATGACACTGGTGGCTGGTTGCCTGCCCATTTCCAGGACGCTGTCCAAGTGTTTGTGCCCTTATCGTATTCTGCATGGAAGTCGGGCTCATCGAGAGTGATTGCTGCACACATTTGTTTGTTTGGTCGAGAGAAGCTCACATCACCGGCGCCGTTCACAGTAATTCCGCCTAGCTGTGTGATAGCGTCCATTCCAAGGAGAAGGTCAAATCCAAGCAGCTCCCCATCGACTACTAACACCGTCACAGCAACCGGAGAGCCATTGCCAATGCTGATATGAACAACGCTGACCCCACAACACACCAATGAGCCTTGGCCGACAGTAAGTACAGGGATCCTTCGTTTCTTCCATGTGGCGCAATATTCCTTTCGAAGAAGGGTTTGGGTACAGCCGGTGTCAACCAGCGCTGAACGTTCACATCCATCAACTTGAACTGTTACTGCAGGCAGCGCTTTGTTCAATGCCGCGTTGGGGAGGGTGCTAGCGCTGTGGCGTCCTCCCCTTGCCCGTTTCCCGGACAATTCCGCGCTATGTGGCCTGGCTTATTGCATTGGTGACACCGTATTACTTGTCGTGCTCCATAATTAGGGGTGCGCCTTGTACCGCTTTTGCAGTCTCTGGAAAAGTGGTTGGGGCCACCACAGGTATAGCATCGTAGACCCTTCGTTGGCGAATCCAGAGTGTCAACAGCTGCGGAGACTGGTTCTCGATCGTCTTTCAAGATGTTTCGTGCTCTCGCCAATAACTCCTCCAATCCAATCTCAGTGAGTCTTGACGATGCTCGCAGCAGTCGACTTGCCTCATCCGGAAGTCCCGACAAAAAGGCGCATGCCAATATGCGATCACTTGCACCGCCGAAGGGAGTGGCAAGCTTTTTCAAGTCGGCCATGTAGACATCCACTGTCTCCCCCGGCCCAAGTCGGCGTTCGGAAAACTGCCTCCAGGCGACAAAAGGGTCTGTACCAAATGCCCCGTATAGCGCTTGTGTAATCTGCTCCATGGTCGGATCCTCCCCTAGCTGCTGGTACACGGCATAAGCCCCTTTAGTGAGTCTCAATGGGATAACCATAGCTGGGTCTTTAATCTTGCACAACCGGCAAACGCGCTCAGCCTTTTCCAGCCATTCGACCACCGAGGGACCAGTGGGGGAGCCATCGAATTCCGGAATTAATCTGATGTCAAATTTCTCCATACCAAAGCCGAAATAGCTTGTAATCAGAGTTTTTTTTTTGTGTCTGTTTCGATTTACTCAAAACCGCACACACCTCGTCTTCTCATGTATCGTTCTCTTCTTCCTCTTCTACTTCTTGCTCTTTTTCTTCTTTTTTCTTCTCAGTCGTCAGAAGCGTCGTCTTTTCTTGACTACGTTTTTCCTTCTCGCTTCTTGCTCACAGTGACCCGTTTTTATGCTAAGCTGAACTCTCGTGTGTGCGAGAGAACACGAGATTTTGCGTGATTACTTGGCAATATTAACCGGCCGCCGCCATCTTGCCATTTTTCTTTGGACGTACCCGCTTTGCAGAATGCACACCTCGAGCGTTTGTCAGGTAAGCCCGTCTGTTCGCAATTTATTACACAGTTAGAGTTCCTTAGGGGGCAAGAAAGATCCCTGCGCTATGCCTCTGATTGGTCAGTATGTGCCATATCGCACAGTCAGGGGAGGCACTGAGGCACTGATGCACAAGAAAAAGAGTTCTATTTGTTTCTGCTACAAAACAAATTCAAACGTGTTTCCATTAGTATATCGCTGTGGCCCAGTGGTTAACATCGCACAGTTTTTTTTTTTACACTTTAATTTCAAACTTTGCCTCAAGGGTTCAATCCTCATATTTACCTACCAAAACTTTTTTTTATTTTACCCCCCCTCCCCGAGTTTTGATTTACCCAAACCTACACACACCTCCAAACACCCGGGAAACGCCGGGTACTCACCGCTAGTCTATATATATAAAAGCGAAAATGTGTGTATGTATGTAGTATGTATGTGTGTTCGCTTTTTGTATATGTCTGTAAAAGGCTTTTTTCGCTGGACTTTTCGGTCGATTTATTCCTTCTTAAAACTTTTTATATCACGTCTAAATGATAATATGTATGAGTTACTGTTGTGGTGGCACCCACTCATTTACATATGTGGATAATAGTACACATAAATAGCAAGACTCGTTTAGTCTGAGTGTGTGTTAACCAGAAGCCACCGAAGGCCGAGCCGAGAGCATATATATTCTCCAGCCAAGACTCTCTTACTTGACAACCATTACGTAAATATACTGTAAATATACTTTTCCTAATAATATCTACCTTTGTTTGTTGAGTCTTCATTTGTATTGCCTTATACGTTATTTGGTTCAACCTGCAAACATAACAGTTGGCAACGAGGATGAACGTCGAATATAACAGTTTGACGAAGAAATGGAAAGAACTCACTAAAAAAAGAGTACAACGCAACGGTTGACCTTTCTAAGGAATACAAGTTTTGACGAACGAAATAGTCATAAAAACGGATTTCACGCTAAAGAGAAGTTCGACTCAAGCGGAGAAAATTAGTAATTCAGCAAACATTGGAAAGCGGTAAAATATTTTCCTCGCGGATGTACAACACTAAAAGAAAGAAACAGTTGTTTCCCAAGTTCCAAGAACAAAAACTGCATTCAGGTTAAAAAAAAAAAAAAAGTAACTTTGATTAATAGTATTTTATTTACTAAAATACTAGTCGGAAAAAAAAATACAAACCAAAACCGCTAATTGCAGTCTCAAAGAAAAAAAAAGAAGAAAAAAAACTCGAACGTGGCAAAAGCGACAATTTACGCCGTTTCTCTTGGAATCCATCTTGAGAAAAAAAAACAACAAACTGTAAAAATGAATTTTTGTTTTGTTGTAAAACGACAAACAGATTCGTATTACTAAATTACGAAGAGCAAACGTACAAGAAAGTAACATACGGAAAAAAAAGTTCATCAGTGGATTCCCTAATTGCTGTTCTCCATTAGCAAAACATCTACTAAAGACTTTTTAGTGAACCAAATTTTTTTTTCTCTCTTTGGTATTAAAAAATACCACAGTTAAACTAAAATCAAGGAAAGAATTCTTTTTTAAACTGAAGTTGTCACTGGATAACGGATATAAGACAGTAAAACGTCACGTAAGAAAAAAAAACAAAAGAAAGAATTAAATGTAGTCCATACATTTTATTTTTTTCAATTGTGACTCGAGCTGGAAAATTTTTTTTTTTTCGGAAAGAGTTGTGCTTAAGTTCTGCTGTTACTTATTAGGAAGTGCCTAAAACGGAAACGTCAATCGTATTTGGTGGTTTCAGTAAAAGCCTCAGTTTTTTTTTATTTTGGGGTTGGATGAGCTTGACTAGCTAGCGAAGTGAGAAAATATTATTCAAGCAGCGATATTATTATTTATTGAAAACAGGAACTCTGAACAATTTTTGTTGTAACACAAGCCAGTTTATATTTTAGAATACACTAAAAAAAAATGGAAGATTTATCTAGAATGTTAATGCAATTTTTGCAGACGCAACAACAGGCACAAGCCGAGCAAGATGAACGAAGAGATGAGAAATTATTGAAATGGCAACTGGAACAAGAAGAAAGGCAGAAGAAATTACAATTTGAACAAGAAGAAAGGCAGAAGAAATTACAATTTGAACAAGAAGAAAGGCAGAAGAAATTACAATTTGAACAAGAAGAAAGGCAGAAGAAATTACAATTTGAACAAGAAGAAAGGCAGAAGAAATTACAATTTGAACAAGAAGAAAGGCAGAAGAAATTACAATTTGAACAAGAAGAAAGGCAGAAGAAATTACAATTTGAACAAGAAGAAAGGCAAAATGAACGTTTTGCTAAAACACTGGAACTACTAAAGAATAATCGAGAAAATGTCGACAGTGCTAATTTCTCCCATACAACTATTTTTAATAGTATGGACACATTTAATTATGTGCCGGAGGAAGAAAAGAATTTTGAAGCATACTGTCCAAGATACGAGGATGTCTTTCAACTGGACAGCAAAAGTTGGCCAAATAGCCAGAAAGTGAGCCTCTTACTCAGAAAGTTGGGTGTAGCAGAAGACAGTAAATTCGTAGATTACATATTACCTAAAAAAAACTACGGAATTAGATTTCATGGAAGCTGTAAAATTACTAAAAGAATTATTTAATCCGAATATATCTCTTTTTCATAAGAGATGGTTGTGTATAAATCTAAGGAAGATGGACAACCAAGATTGTTTGACATACGCATCAGTTGTCAATAAAAACTGTGATAATTTTAAGCTAGCGGAACTAACAGTAGAAGATTTCAAATGCCTAATCTTCGCACAAGGGTTAGTTTCCACGAAAAATGCAGAAATATGCAGACGAGTGTTGTCTAAGCTGGAATCTGAGCAAGATTTAACACTTCAGAAATTAGCAAAGGATTGTGAAAGGGCCATTACACTAAAAAAGGATTAAAAAAAGAAGAATCCGGAGTGCCATATGTAAGAAAGGTTAGAAAACCATACACACCAACCAAGAACTATACAAATAAAAGCAGTCAAAACGAAACGAGATATTCCAAATATAATAATTATAATTATAATAAAGAATATAACAAGTCTCTTCCTAGATATAACTGTAAGAGATGCGCAGAAAGACATTGGGAATCGGATTGCCCTTATAAGAAGAAAAAATGCTACATTTGCAAGAAAGTCAGGTACAAAAGCGATTGTTGCAGATATAAAGATTTCACCAGAAAGAGAGTACAGCAAACAAAATCAAAGGAAAAATCCGATATTTCTATAATAAATTTGAATACATGGAAAAAGTTGGGTAAACCAACCATGATGAAAACAAGTAAATCAGCTCGGACGGTAACTGGTGGTGTTTGAAGAAGTTTTCCTTCCGATAAAATTGAAAGGGATTACGAAGAAATTAAAAATATTCGTATTGAAAAATAGCGAAAATCTGTTTGGAATAGATTTGATTGAAAAATTTGGACTGTGGGATAAACCAATCAATACATTCTGCAAAAAATAGAATGTACTACTCCAACAACAGGAAATATAAAAGAGGACTTAAAAAAATTATTCTCTGAAGTATTCATGACTAAATTAGGTCGTTGCAATAAATTTAAGGCCTCGTTTGAACTTAAAGAAAACACCAGCCCGATTTTTAGAAAAAAGCGAAACGTTCCGTTCGCTGGGTTGGAAAAGATTAATAAAGAATTAGACAGATTGGAGCAGACAGGCATACTATCAAAAATAGAACACAGCGACTGGGCAGCCCCCACCGTATATGTAAAGAAAAAGAATTATGAAATCAGAGTGTGCGCAGACTTTTCGACAGGTCTAAACTCCATCTTACAAGATTACCATTACCCTCTACCAAGCCCAGAGGAAATATTCACAAAGTTGAATGGTGGGAATATCTTCTCCAAGATAGACTTGAGCGACGCGTATTTACAAATACCGGTCGAGGAGAATTGCTCAAAAATACTATGCATCAACACGCCGCATAAGGGATTGTACAAATACAACCGGTTGCCCTTTGGCATCAAAGTAACGCCTGCCATCTTTCAGCAAGCGATGGACACCATGCTAAGTGGTATTGAGTGCGCATGTGCATACCTGGACGAGATTGCTATCAGGAGCAAATCCCTAGAAGAACATAAGGAGCATTTAAAACAAGTATTCACTCGAATACAAGAATTTGGGTTTAAAGTAAAAGAAAATAAATGCGACTTTTGTATGAGCGAAATTAAGTATCTTGGACATATAATAAATAAACATGGGCGACGTCCAGACCCAGAAAGATCTGCGGCAATAAAAAACGTGTCAGTATCTAATAACGTAACAACCTTGCAGAGTTTCTTAGGACTCGCAAATTATTACCAATCTTTTATTGAAGGGATGCATAATTTGCGAGCTCCCTTAAATGAGCTGCTAAAAAAGGACACACCTTGGAACTGGACACAAGAATGTCAAACCGATTTTGACAAAATAAAGAGCAGTAACAGCTGAATTATTTCTAACTCACTATGACACAAAATTAAATATAGTCGTCGTTAGTGACGCTAGTTCCTATGGCATAGGAGCATGCATTCAACATATCATACCTAATGGATCTAGAAAGCCGATAGCTCATGCTTTGAGAACGCTGCTAGCTCACGCTTTGAGAACGCTGCTTCCAGCAGAGAAGGAGTATTCACAGATTGAAAAAGAAGCGTTGAGTATAATCTTTGCAGTGACTAAGTTCCACCGATATTTATATAGTAGACATTTCATACTTGAAACCGACCATAAACCACTAGTCACAATCTACGGATCAAAAAAAGGATTGCCTGTATACACCGCAAATAGATTGCTGCGCTGGGGTACGATCCTACTGAATTACGATTTCCAGATACAACATCTAGCATCGAAAAAGATTTGCCATGCGAATGGACTTTCAAGACTGATACCACAGAAACATAATTTGGAAGAATCAGTGATTGCAGCAATTCGAACAAATGTCGAAGTGAAAAATATGGTAGCAAACATCATTAAAGAACTACCGGTAACATTATCGGACATTAAAAGAGAAGCCGATAAAGATGAATACATAAATGATATAAAAGAAAAAATTATAAATGACAAAAAGGTTCAGGAAATTTTTCCATATGTAACAATGTGTTATTACACAGTGAGAGAGTAGTAATACCTAAAACGTTGCAGAAGAGGATTTTGAGAGACTTCCACACAGGACATCCGGGGATAAATTGGATGAAGTGTCTAATGGGAAGCTACGTATACTGGCGTAACATGGACATTGACATAGCTACAACAATAAATAGATGTAAAGGATGCCAGTTAGTGGCAAAATCCCCACCCATAGTACACAAACCTTGGCCAAAAACCGACCACCCATGGTCGAGAATCCACATGGACTTCACTGGTCCAGTAGGAGAAAATTACTACTTAATTGTAGTAGATAGTTATACAAAATGGCCTGAGGTAATGCGTTGCAGGAATCCAACAACGAACAACTCAATAGGATTCCTACACGAGTTATTTGCACGATTTGGTGTACCAGACACATTGGTCACTGACAATGGAACTCAATTCACATCCACAGACTTTAAGGAATTTTGTGACACGTTCCAAGTAAAGCATATCACTACTCCTCTGTACCATCCAAGGTCGAACAGCCTCGCGGAGAGGTTCGTGGACACGTTAAAACGAGCATTGGAAAAAGCCATTGGGATACCAATGGAAAAAGCTTTGCAACAATTTTTGCAAATATATACGATAACACCGCACTCTAATACACCATCAAACATATCACCAGCTGATTTAATGTTTGCCAGAAAGGTGAAATTGGCGTTTGATAAACTATTGCCAAGACAGGCAATTGTCCGAAACACTACACACATGATAAGAAAGAAATATAACTCGGGAGATCGAGTATATTTCAAGTACTACAGGAATAACACCTCTTACTGGGAATGTGGAGTAGTGGATAAACGCATTGGTGATTGTACATATATGATTAAAGGTCCACAAAATATACATAAAAGGCACCTGAACCAAATAAAAAAACGCCACATTCAAGATGGTGATTATACAACAGCAGTCGGAGAGGAGGAAACCATGGGCATCATATACGAATCCTTTAATTTGGAACCGCCTCAATATACACCTAAGCCCCGAAGATCAGGTAGAAAAAGAAAGTTTAATGAACCATTAATGTTAAATCCCAAGAGAAAAAGATATTGAAATCTGTGTGACTTCAAATCTTGGGAGGAGGGTGTTGTGGTGGCACCCACTCATTTACATATGTGGATAATATTACACATAAATAGCAAGACTCGGTTAGTCTGAGTGTG